>NW_021822651.1:0-290642 GCF_901001165.1 Salmo trutta
TACCTGACCTCTACACTACCTGGACCTCTAACTACTGACTAGTACACTATTGGACCTGTACACTTCCTGACCTGTACACTACCTGAACCTGTACACTTCCTGACCTGTACAATACCTGACCTGTACACTACCTGACCTTTACACTACCTGACCTTTACACTACCTGACCAGTAGACTATCTGACATGTACACTACCTGAACTGTACACTTTCTGACCTGTACACTTTCTGACCAGTAGACTACCTGACATGTACACTTCCTGACCTGTACACTACCTGACCTGTACACTACCTGACCTACATGTACACTACCTGACCTGTACACTACCTGACCTGTAGACTACCTGACCTGTACACTACCTGACCTACATGTACACTACCTGACTAGTACACTACCTGACTAGTACACTATCTGACCTGTACACTACCTGACCTGTACACTACCTGACCTGTACACTACCTGACATGTACACTACCTGATCTGTACACTACCTAACCTGTACACTACCTGACATGTACACTACCTGATCTGTACACTACCTAACCTGCACACTACCTGACCTGTACACTACCTGACCTACATGTACACTACCTGACCTGTACACTACCTGACATGTACACTATCTTACCTGTACACTACCTGACTAGTACACTATCTGACCTGTACACTACCTGACCTGTACACTACCTGACTAGTACACTATCTGACCTGTACACTACCTGACATGTACACTACCTGACCTGTACACTTCCTGACCTGTACACTTCCTGACCTGTACACTACCTGACCTGTACACTACCTGACCTGTACACTACCTGACCTGTACACTACCTGACCTGTACACTACCTGACCTGTACACTACCTGACCTGTACACTACCTGACCTTTACACTACCTGACCTGTACACTTTCTGACCAGTAGACTACCTGACATGTACACTTCCTGACCTGTACACTACCTGACCTGTACACTATCTTACCTGTACACTACCTGACCTGTACACTACCTGACCTGTACACTAACTGACCTGTACACTTTCTGACCAGTAGACTACCTGATCTGTACACTACCTGACCTGTACACTACCTGACCTGTACACTTTCTGACCAGTAGACTACCTGACATGTACACTATCTTGCCTGTACACTACCTGACCTGTACACTACTTGACCTGTACACTATCTGACCTGTACACTACCTGACCTACATGTACACTACCTGACCTGTACACTACCTGACCTGTACACTACCTGACCTGTACACTACCTGACCTTCATGTACACTACCTGACCTACATCTACACTACCTGACCTACATGTACTCTACCTGACCTGTACACTACCTGACTAGTACACTACCTGACCTGTACACTACCTGACCTGTAGACTACCTGACCTGTACACTACCTGGCCTGTACACTACCTGACCTACATGTACACTACCTGACCTGTACACTATCTGACCTTTACACTACCTGACCTGTACACTACCTGACCTGTACTCTACCTGACCTGTACACTACCTGACTGGTACACTATCTGACCTGTACAATATCTGACCTGTACACTACCTGACCTACATGTACACTACCTGACCTGTACACTACCTGACCTGTAGACTACCTGACCTGTACACTACCTGACCTACATGTACACTACCTGACCTACATGTACACTACCTGACCTACATGTACACTACCTGACCTACATGTACACTACCTGACCTACATGTACACTATCTGAACTGTACACTATCTGACCTGTACACTATCTGACCTACATGTAAACTACCTGACCTACATGTACACTACATGACCTACATGTACGCTACCTGACCTTTACACTATCTGACCTGTACACTACCTGACCTGTACACTTTCTGACCAGTAGACTACCTGACATGTACACTTCCTGACCTGTACACTTTCTGACCAGTAGACTACCTGACATGTACACTTCCTGACCTGTACACTACCTGACCTGTACACTACCTGACCTACATGTACACTACCTGACCTGTACACTACCTGACCTGCACACTACCTGACCTACATGTACACTACCTGACCTACATGTACACTACCTGACCTGTACACTACCTGACCTGTACACTACCTGACCTACATGTACACAACCTGACCTACATGTACACTACCTGACCTGTACACTACCTGACCTGTACACTACCTGACCTACATGTACACTACCTGACCTACATGTACACTACCTGACCTGCACACTACCTGACCTACATGTACACTACCTGACCTGCACACTACCTGACCTAAATGTACACTACCTGACCTGTACACTACCTGACCTGTACACTACCTGAACTACATGTACACTATCTGACCTGCACACTACCTGTCCTGTACACTACCTGACTAGTACTCTATCTGACCTGTACACTACCTGACCTGTACACTACCTGACTAGTACACTTTCTGACCTGTTCACTACCTGACCTGTACACTACCTGACTAGTACACTACCTGACTAGTACACTATCTGACCTGTACACTACCTGACCTGTACACTACCTGACATGTACACTACCTGATCTGTACACTACCTAACCTGCACACTACCTGACCTACATGTACACTACCTGACCTACATGTACACTACCTGACCTGTACACTACCTGACATGTACACTTTCTGACCGTTAGACTATCTGACATGTACACTATCTTACCTGTACACTACCTGACTAGTACACTATCTGACCTGTACACTACCTGACCTCTACACTACCTGACTAGTACACTATCTGACCTGTACACTACCTGACCTGTACACTTCCTGACCTGTACACTACCTGACCTGTACACTATCTTACCTGTACACTATCTTACCTGTACACTACCTGACCTGTACACTTCCTGACCTGTACACTACCTGACCTTTACACTACCTGACCTGTACACTTTCTGACCAGTAGACTATCTGACATGTACACTACCTGACCTGTACACTACCTGACCTGTACACTTTCTGACCAGTAGACTACCTGACATGTACACTTCCTGACCTGTACACTACCTGACCTGTACACTATCTTACCTGTACACTACCTGACCTGTACACTACCTGACCTGTACACTACCTGACCTGTACACTTTCTGACCAGTAGACTACCTGACATGTACACTACCTGACCTGTACACTACCTGACCTGTACACTTTCTGACCAGTAGACTACCTGACATGTACACTATCTTGCCTGTACACTACCTGACCTGTACACTATCTTACCTGTACACTATCTGACCTGTACACTACTTGACCTGTACACTATCTGACCTGTACACTACCTGACCTGTACACTACCTGACCTACATGTACACTATCTGACCTGTACACTACCTGACCTGTACACTACCTGACCTGTATACTATCTGACCTGAACACTATCTGACCTGTACACTATCTGACCTGTACACTACCTGACCTGTACACTATCTGACCTGTACAGTACCTGACCTGTACACTACCTGACCTATACACTACCTGACCTGTACACTACCTGACCTGTACACTTTCTGACCAGTAGACTACCTGACATGTACACTATCTTACCTGTACACTACCTGACCTGTACACTTTCTGACCAGTAGACTACCTGACCTGTACACTACCTGACCTGTACACTTCCTGACCTGTAGACTATCTGACCTGTACACTATCTGACCTGTACACTACCTGACCTGTACACTATCTGACCTGTACACTATCTGACCTGTACACTATCTGACCTGTACACTACCTGACCTACATGTACACTACCTGACCTACATGTACACTACCTGACCTGTACACTACCTGACCTACATGTACACTACCTGACCTACATGTACACTACCTGACCTACATGTACACTACCTGACCTGTACACTACCTGACCTGTACACTACCTGACCTGTACACTACCTGACCTGTACTCTACCTGACCTGTACACTACCTGACCAGTATACTATCTGACCTGTACACTACCTGACCTGTACACTACCTGACTAGTACACTACCTGACCTGTACACTATCTGACCTTTAAACTACCTGACCTGTACACTACCTGACCTGTACTCTACCTGACCTGTACACTACCTGACTGGTACACTATCTGACCTGTACACTACCTGACCTACATGTACACTACCTGACCTCTACACTACCTGACCTCTACACTACCTGACCTCTACACTACCTGACCTGTAGACTACCTGACCTGTACACTACCTGACCTACATGTACACTACCTGACCTACATGTACACTACCTGACCTACATGTACACTACCTGACCTACATGTACACTATCTGACCTGTACACTATCTGACCAACATGTAAACTACCTGACCTACATGTACACTACATGACCTACATGTACGCTACCTGACCTTTACACTATCTGACCTGTACACTACCTGACCTGTACACTTTCTGACCAGTAGACTACCTGACATGTACACTTCCTGACCTGTACACTTTCTGACCAGTAGACTACCTGACATGTACACTTCCTGACCTGTACACTACCTGACCTGTACAGTATCTTACCTGTACACTACCTGACCTGTACACTACCTGACTAGTATACTATCTGACCTGTACACTACGTGACCTGTACACTACCTGACTAGTACACTACCTGGCCTGTACACTACCTGACCTGTAGACTACCTGACCTGTACACTACCTGACCTACATGTACACTACCTGACCTACATGTACACTACCTGACCTGTACACTATCTGACCTCTAAACTACCTGACCTACATGTACACTACCTGACCTACATGTACGCTACCTGACCTGTAAACTATCTGACCTGTACACTACCTGACCTGTACACTACCTGACCTGTACACTACCTGACCTGTACACTACCTGACCTGTACACTACCTGACCAGTAGACTACCTGACATGTACACTATCTGACCTGTACAATACCTGACCTGTACACTATCTGACCTGTACACTACCTGACCTGTACACTATCTTACCTGTACACTATCTTACCTGTACACTACCTGACCTGTACACTACCTGACCTGTACACTACCTGACCTGTACACTTCCTGACCTGTACACTACCTGACCTTTACACTACCTGACCTGTACACTTTCTGACCAGTAGACTATCTGACATGTACACTACCTGACCTGTACACTACCTGACCTGTACACTTTCTGACCAGTAGACTACCTGACATGTACACTTCCTGACCTGTACACTACCTGACCTGTACACTATCTTACCTGTACACTACCTGACCTGTACACTACCTGACCTGTACACTACCTGACCTGTACACTTTCTGACCAGTAGACTACCTGACATGTACACTACCTGACCTGTACACTACCTGACCTGTACACTTTCTGACCAGTAGACTACCTGACATGTACACTATCTTGCCTGTACACTACCTGACCTGTACACTATCTTACCTGTACACTATCTGACCTGTACACTACTTGACCTGTACACTATCTGACCTGTACACTACCTGACCTGTACACTACCTGACCTACATGTACACTATCTGACCTGTACACTACCTGACCTGTACACTACCTGACCTGTACACTACCTGACCTGAACACTATCTGACCTGTACACTATCTGACCTGTACACTACCTGACCTGTACACTATCTGACCTGTACAGTACCTGACCTGTACACTACCTGACCTATACACTACCTGACCTGTACACTACCTGACCTGTACACTTTCTGACCAGTAGACTACCTGACATGTACACTATCTTACCTGTACACTACCTGACCTGTACACTTTCTGACCAGTAGACTACCTGACCTGTACACTACCTGACCTGTACACTTCCTGACCTGTAGACTATCTGACCTGTACACTATCTGACCTGTACACTACCTGACCTGTACACTATCTGACCTGTACACTATCTGACCTGTACACTATCTGACCTGTACACTACCTGACCTACATGTACACTACCTGACCTACATGTACACTACCTGACCTGTACACTACCTGACCTACATGTACACTACCTGACCTACATGTACACTACCTGACCTACATGTACACTACCTGACCTGTACACTACCTGACCTGTACACTACCTGACCTGTACACTACCTGACCTGTACTCTACCTGACCTGTACACTACCTGACCAGTATACTATCTGACCTGTACACTACCTGACCTGTACACTACCTGACTAGTACACTACCTGACCTGTACACTACCTGACCTGTAGACTACCTGACCTGTACACTACCTGACCTACATGTACACTACCTGACCTACATGTACACTACCTGACCTGTACACTATCTGACCTTTAAACTACCTGACCTGTACACTACCTGACCTGTACTCTACCTGACCTGTACACTACCTGACTGGTACACTATCTGACCTGTACACTACCTGACCTACATGTACACTACCTGACCTGTACACTACCTGACCTCTACACTACCTGACCTCTACACTACCTGACCTGTAGACTACCTGACCTGTACACTACCTGACCTACATGTACACTACCTGACCTACATGTACACTACCTGACCTACATGTACACTATCTGACCTGTACACTATCTGACCAACATGTAAACTACCTGACCTACATGTACACTACATGACCTACATGTACGCTACCTGACCTTTACACTATCTGACCTGTACACTACCTGACCTGTACACTTTCTGACCAGTAGACTACCTGACATGTACACTTCCTGACCTGTACACTTTCTGACCAGTAGACTACCTGACATGTACACTTCCTGACCTGTACACTACCTGACCTGTACAGTATCTTACCTGTACACTACCTGACCTGTACACTACCTGACTAGTATACTATCTGACCTGTACACTACGTGACCTGTACACTACCTGACTAGTACACTACCTGGCCTGTACACTACCTGACCTGTAGACTACCTGACCTGTACACTACCTGACCTACATGTACACTACCTGACCTACATGTACACTACCTGACCTGTACACTATCTGACCTCTAAACTACCTGACCTACATGTACACTACCTGACCTACATCTACACTACCTGACCTACATGTACGCTACCTGACCTGTAAACTATCTGACCTGTACACTACCTGACCTGTACACTACCTGACCTGTACACTACCTGACCTGTACACTACCTGACCAGTAGACTACCTGACATGTACACTATCTGACCTGTACAATACCTGACCTGTACACTATCTGACCTGTACACTATCTGACCTGTACACTACCTGACCTACATGTACACTACCTGACCTACATGTACACTACCTGACCTACATGTACACTACCTGACCTACATGTACACTACCTGACCTGTACACTACCTGACCTGTACACTACCTGACCTACATGTACACTACCTGACCTACATGTACACTACCTGACCTACATGTACACTACCTGACCTACATGTACACTACCTGACCTTTACACTACCTGACCTGTACACTACCTGACCTGTACACTACCTGACCTGTACACTACCTGACCTGTACTCTACCTGACCTGTACACTACCTGACTAGTATACTATCTGACCTGTACACTACCTGACCTGTACACTACCTGACCTGTACACTACCTGACCTGTAGACTACCTGACCTGTACACTACCTGACCTGTACACTACCTGACCTACATGTACACTACCTGACCTACATGTACACTACCTGACCTACATGTACACTACCTGACCTGTACACTATCTGACCTTTACACTACCTGACCTGTACACTACCTGACCTGTACTCTACCTGACCTGTACACTACCTGACTGGTACACTATCTGACCTGTACACTATCTGACCTGTACACTACCTGACCTACATGTACACTACCTGACCTGTACACTATCTGACCTGTACACTACCTGACCTACATGTACACTACCTGACCTGTACACTACCTGACCTACATGTAAACTATCTGACCTCTACACTACCTGACCTGTACACTACCTGACCTCTACACTACCTGACCTGTAGACTACCTGACCTGTACACTACCTGACCTTTACACTACCTGACCTACATGTACACTACCTGACCTGTACACTACCTGACCTTTACACTACCTGACCTGTACACTATCTGACCTGTACACTACCTGACCTGTACACTACCTGACCTGTACACTACCTGACCTGTACACTACCTGACCTGTACACTACCTGACCTGTACACTTTCTGACCTCTACACTATCTGACCTACATGTACACTACCTGACCTACATGTGCACTATCTGACCTGCACACTACCTGACCTCTACACTATCTGACCTGTACACTATCTGACCTCTGCACTACCTGACCTGTACACTATCTGACCTGTACACTATCTGACCTTTACACTACCTGACCTGTACACTATCTGACGTTAACACTACCTGACCTGTACACTACCTGACGTTAACACTACCTGACCTGTACACTACCTGACTAGTACACTACCTGACCTATACACTACCTGACCTGTACACTACCTGACCTGTACACTACCTGACCTGTACACTACCTGACCTACATGTACACTACCTGACCTACATGTACACTACCTGACCTTTAAACTACCTGACCTGTACACTACCTGACCTGTACACTACCTGACCTGTACTCTACCTGACCTGTACACTATCTGACCTGTACACTATCTGACGTTAACACTACCTGACCTGTACACTACCTGACCTGTACTCTACCTGACCTGTACACTACCTGACCTACATGTACACTACCTGACCTACATGTACACTACCTGACCTTTAAACTACCTGACCTGTACACTACCTGACCTGTACTCTACCTGACCTGTACACTATCTGACCTGTACACTACCTGACCTACATGTACACTACCTGACCTCTACACTACCTGACCTCTACACTACCTGACCTCTACACTACCTGACCTCTACACTACCTGACCTCTACACTACCTGACCTCTACACTACCTGACCTACATGTACACTACATGACCTACATGTACACTACATGACCTACATGTACACTACCTGACCTGTACACTATCTGACGTTTACACTACCTGACCTGTATGTTACGCCCCTGAAAAAGGGGAGAAATAATCACGAGAGTGATACGGTATTGTTTCCTCACTGAGAACTTTTACTGTAATCATTTTACCAAAGTAACACATTTTACACAAGTAACACATTTTACAAAACAACAGATCTACAGGAAAGAGCTAGTGTTGTAGGGTACAAGGCTTATTCAAGTCACAACAGTATACACTAATTCACTGAAACACACTCATTTCAATAACTGTCAAGCACAATGTTTTAACTCAGTAAACCATAACTCAATTTATCAACAGTCAATAAAGTGTTTGAAAAACCCTTACACAAATAACACCGCAAAATATCTTATTAGCAACGCACATGTCCATTCACGATCGACATAAAATGGCAGCTACTCTCAGTACGAAGCTAGCCTTAGCTGCAACCGAGCAGGGCTCATATTACTCTGCAAACTTAACTCAACTTCCTCAATATGTTACTAAGACACACCTTAAACACTCTTGACATGTTAGCGAATTATTACATTTAAATGACTCAGTTTTATCATCAATATCGTACCTGAAAAAGGGGAGAAATAATCACGAGAGTGATACGGTATTGTTTCCTCACTGAGAACTTTTACTGTAATGAGGAAAAGACCGCGATTTCCCCGCGAACTTGGGTGGAGACCAGAGCAATCGATCTCAGGCTCATAGATTAAAGAGCATTTAGTAGATCACAGATTAACACTTTTCCCCTTAAATTAGGCACCACAAAATAAAGTAATCAATATAACGTTTACACATTCCTTTTACAATTCTTACCTTTTGTACACTTGATGGATTTTAACTTTAACACAATTATATGAATGTTATCAATCTCTATCAACTAATACAGAATGCATGATCTTTTTAACCTTAGATGTTTTAAGATCCTCACATACTATGAACTTACTAATACTTTTTAATGTATAGCAGGCTATGAGTATTTCCTTTAACCTGTCACACTCTCCCCGACAAAATAAATGTTGTCCCAACATTACCAACATTGTCTTCTTCAACAGTCTGTATGCACTGGACCTAGGAAATCCTCTTCTGTAAGGTAGTACTTGAGCAGAGGTCAAGGGTCACAGTTCAAATATAACTAACAAGTTATTTCCACAGTCCATATCTGTTGACCAACTGTATAAACAGTCCATAAGCAGTCTTTTCTCATACTATTGATCAACAGTCCATCACTTTTAATGATCTATATGCATAGTCTGCAAATTGTCTCTTGTGACAGTCTGTGAAATCAGTCAGTAGTCCATGGTCAAACATGTCAACTCTGTAGCCTCATGTTTGCTGAAGCCCATACATGTAAGGTGGCTGAAAGTAACATTGCTGTAGTGATGGCAGCCATGGAACCATTCCTGGTGCAGAGTAGACAGGGAACAACTGTGGCTGTGGCTGGATACTGTAGCAGGAAGGGATACCAAGATGATCATAGTTGATACGTCTTGGAGGGTGTCTCTCTCTTTGTGGCAGCTGGTAGGCTGGTTCCTCAGGTTCAGCAGCAGCAGTTAATGAAGGAAAGGCACTTGGTGGACGATCATCAGGCACATTTTCAGCAGGCAAGTTCATCTCCTCAGCAGGCCGGTCTTTAACTGTTGTCTCCTCCAGCCGCTTTTCAACCAGAGGCTGTGCTGGTTGCGTATCAGGGACTGGCACGGCAACTGTCTGTTTCACTGGTGGGGGCCTGTGTTCCCACTCTCTCGCTGGTTCAGCATTCCTCCCCTCAGGTACTGTAGATGTGGGAACCTGTAGCGGCTCATGATGAAGGTCATATTCATCACCGCTGTCTTCATCAGAATCTAGAGGCTCTGATTCAGGCTGATGTCTCCTTTTTTTCTGACTTTTGTCATCTTTGGTCATTTCTGGTTGCGTCTCAAAAGGTAAGTGGTCACAGGACATGAGCAGGTTTCTGTGCAGGACCCTGGAGCGTCCCCTACCCTTTTCTGGTCTCAATTCATAAATCGGCAGGTCTGAACCCATTTGTCTCACTACTGTGTGAATTGTATCTTCCCAATAGTTACGGAGTTTTCCTGGTCCTCCTCTTGGTGTCAGGTTTTTAATCAGAACTCGCTCGCCAGGCTGTAGCACTGAACTCCTAACTTTAGCGTCATAGTACTTCTTACTTCTGTCAGCGGCTTTCTGAGCATTTTCATTTGCAATGGCGTATGCTTCTTCCATCCCTCGTTTCCAGTTCTCCACGTAGTCTCGCTGGTTACTGGAACCTGCCTCTGTGCACAATCCAAAGAGCATATCAACTGGAAGCCTGGGTGATCTCCCAAACAGAAGATAAAATGGTGAATAGCCAGTCATTTCGCAACGGGTGCAGTTATAGGCATAAACCAGTTTGTTCAGAGACTCCTTCCAATTTGACTTTTGTGTCTCAGTTAGTGTCTTTAACATTTGCAACACTGTTCTGTTCATGCGTTCCACTTGACCGTTCCCCATCGGGTGATAGGGTGTTGTTCTGGACCCCGCCATGCCACTGAGTTTCTTTAATTGATGGAACAACTGATTTTCAAATTCTCCCCCTTGGTCATGGTGGATGCGGGACGGGAACCCGAACTTCAGGGCAAAGTCATTGAAGATGAGATTTGCAGCAGTTTTACCTGACTTTGATGTGGTGGCGTAGGCTTGAGTGAAACGTGTAAAATGATCAACAATCACGAGGATGTACTCATATCCCCCTTTGCATCTGTCGAGATGAAGGAAGTCTATACATACCAGTTCAAATGGCTGTGTTGTCACAATGTTTGTCAGAGGAGCTCTTGTTTCATGGGCTGGCTTTTTCTGCTTGACACAGCAACAAGTTTTAGTCACATAGTGCTCGATGTCAGATTGCATATATGGCCAGAAGAAGCGGTCACGTACTAGTGATACAGTGCGGTCAGTACCTTGGTGTCCCATGTTATTGTGCAACTCTTCCATCACTTTACCTTTGTACTGCTCTGGTAGAACTAACTGCTTGCGGGCTGTAGTGATTCTGTACAGAATGCCATCACTGTCTATTGTCAATTTGTCCCATTCCCTGAATAGGCATCTTGTCTTTGGACTGCCTTCCTTTTGCTCTTTAACTGGCGGTTTGGAACCAGACAGTTTGAAATTGAGCACAGGACGGATGACTGGATCAGATTCTTGTGCTTCTCTTATCCCATCTTTTGGGATCGAGCTGATTGTTGCAGTGGTTGTCTCACCTTCAGCTGATACTGACATAGATGCAGCTGAAAGTGACCAAGGTACAACAGCCTCTTTCTGTACCTCAACTGCTTGTATCGTGGCGGCAATGGTGTCTGGTGGAAGCTCCTCAGAACATCCTTCCATCAGTGACTCTACATCCAGTGGCATCCTTGACAAAGCATCGGCATCACCGTTCTCTCTGCCTGGCCTGTACTTTATTGTAAAGTGAAAATCAGCCAATTCTGCAACCCACCTGGAAGTGGTTGCGTTCAGTTTTGCAGTAGACAGAATGTAGCTGAGCGGGTTGTTATCGCTGTATACAGTGAAGGTCGGAGCATAGTACAAATAATCACGGAACTTATCAGTGATTGCCCATTTCAGAGCTAGAAATTCTAGCTTGCCCGAGTGGTAGTGATAGTTCTTCTCAGCGGCTGTTAAGGTTCGAGAGCCATAAGCAATGACCCTAAGCTTCGCATCTTGCTTTTGATACAGAACTGCTCCCAAGCCTTGGTGCGACGCATCAGTGTGTACAACAAATGGCTGAGTGAAATCAGGGAAACCTAAGACTGGTGGGTGAAGCAAACACTCAATCAGCTGTTCAAGTGCCTGTTGATGCTGGTCAGTCCACAGGATTGGCTTGTTTGAGGGCACCACATGACTTGCTTTCTTTGTTTTTGTTTTCCGTGGGTGGTGAGGTAATTTCTCTGAATCTGCTTTCAGGAGGTCATACAGGCAGCTGGCCCTCCTAGAAAAGTCTTTGATGTACTGTCTGTAGTAAGTGAGCAAACCAAGCATTTTTCTGAGCTGGCCCACAGTCTCTGGTCTGATTTCTTTCAATGCTCTTACTGCTTCAAAATCGGCTGGGTCAACTCGGCTGCCCTCTGCAGACACTATTCTTCCCAAATAATGGACCTGGGGTTTAAAGAGATCACACTTACTTGGTTTGAGTTTAATGCCATACTCTCTGAGACGCTGCAAAACTTTTCGCACATCATTCACATGGCTGTCGAAGGTTTTACTGAAAACTAGCGTGTCGTCCAGATAAGGAATGCAGATGTTATCCCGGAGCCCTTCCAAACACTCCTCCATACACCGCTGAAAAGCTGCAGGAGCGTTCATGAGGCCGAATGGCATACGTATCCACTCATAGAGTCCCCATGGGGTCACAAATGCTGTCAGTGGTCTGCTTTCTTCAGAGATGAACCCCTGGTGATACGCTTTTCCCTGGTCTAAGAGGGAGAACCAGGAATTACCACCTAAACTGTCCATGATGTCTTGGACCCGAGGGATAGGCTGGCGGTCGGGATGTGTCTTTCTGTTCAGGTCTCTGTAATCTATACACAACCGGAGGGTCCCGTCCTTCTTCCGAACGCACACGACAGGTGAAGAATATGAAGAGTTTGACTTCCTAACCCAGCCCTGGGCTATGAGGTCATAAAGGTAACCCTTCATCTCCTGATACAGTGGCCTGGGCACTGACATGTATGTGCGCTTGACTGGTTCAGAGTCCTTTAGAGAAATAGTCATTTTCAATCGTTCAATACAGCCAATGTCATTGTCTGATCTAGAGAAGGAGTGGCACTCTTCTCTAAGCATTTGCCTAACAACCTCTCTCTGCTCTTCGGTGAGGTGATTTAAACCTACTGGTGGATCCCACTATTCAGTAGCAGTACATGGGGTTCGAACGCTGGTGTGATTCACTGTGGCTGGGGTGACAGTTTTTTCAAAGACTTGGGCAGGTAACACAGTCATAATGGTTTGTACTGTACCGATTATTGTGCGTCCTAGCAGGGCAATGTCGTGGTCAGTGGGGTTAGAGACATCAAGCATGACAACTGGAAAAACACCTTTCCTGACTCTGACTAGTGTGTCAAAGAACTCAAGGTCGTCTGGCCACTGCGGGTTCAGGTCTGGCTGGAAAAGCATTGTCATGTCCTCTTTGAAAGGTTGGGAAGCTACACGGCACTCAATCTGGATGCTACTGTGTTTTGGTACAGCAGCCTTCTCTTTCTTGGTTTTCACTGCATATTCATCTGTCTGTTCTGCGCTAACAGCCTGTATAAAAGCTCTCACCTTGTTTCTTTTGAGGCTTGGGAAAGCTGTTTTTACTGCACTGTATCGTTTAGTCTTTTCAGTCATTGTCAGGATGTGCTCGATAACATTGAAACCTATGATGGGATGCGATAGGTGACAGCCTTTCATTACCAGCACTGGGATGATCAGTTCCTTTGTTTGGTCAGTTTCAGAGGCTAGCCGAAAAGTTGTTTCAATCCATCCCAGGTACGGCATTTCAGTCCCATTTGCTGCAGTCAACCTTAGACCATCAGGTGAGTCCAGGATTTCTGAAACATCTCTCAGCCTTGCATTTGGGAAAGATTTCTCTTTCCATCGTTCATCAATGACCGATACCTGAGAGCCTGTGTCCCATAGAGCTTGGAGGTGGTGGCGATTCAGGTGACACTCAATAAGGCACTGTCTGCCGACTAGCGAGGTGACCTTACGGGGGTGGCAACCTTGAGCTAGGGATGGTAAAGAGTGGGCCTTTTCCTCTGTGCAGGAAAACCTTTCCCTGGTATGGTCAATTTTCAGGTGAGTGCATTTTTCCCTATGTTTAGTCCAATGTTGGTTTTGACATACTTTGGAACAGTACAGTGTCTCTTTACATGATGAACATTGTTTCAGGTTCTCAAAGGAATCTTCTCTGGCACAATTTGCACATTTCTGGGACTTTTTGGTAGCTACGGTTAACACTCGTCCCTCAGCGGTAACCCTTCCCCGTTTAAAGGGGCCTCTCTTGATGGTCTGACTCCCCGGATTTTACATCCAGCTTGAAAATGTTCTCCACTCCCACATCGGAAGCAGTGTGTGCAGCGTGCATCTGTTCTGGCCTGCTGGCAGACAAAACACCTCCTTGGAGCTTGAGCAGAGCGGTTGGTATACAGGTTAGGTGCATATTGCTGCTGCGCAGGGTCAGGTGCTTGGGGCTGACTGTAGTTGCTGTAATACTGCTGCTGGAAAACAGGTGGCTGGGGGTCCCTATCTGGCCTCCTAACTGGAGGTGGGGCATAGACACAAGGCGATGACTGAAACATAGGCTGCCGTAATGTCTCCTTAATCTGAGCAATCTCTGCACTGAGACCTTTTAGAGAAGCTACACCTGTCTTAAGTTCAGCTAACTCTGTTAACAGTTCTGCGGGTATCTTAGCTTTGGCTTCCTTCACAGGACACTTTGCAGATGGCGTATCTTCTAACTGGACTACACTTACCGTTGTAGCAGGCTGTGGAGAATTAAACCGCCTTTTGTTTCGTCTTTCTATCTCATTAGCACAAGCAATGTTAAGCTTCTCTAGCAAAACCTCATCTGATGTTTCGCTATCTAGCAGGAGAGGCTGCATGTCTATCCTGATACTGTCACTCTGGAGACCTGTAAGGACTGTGTGTAAACACATGCGCTGGACTAGAGCAGGGTCATACTTAAGCCCTGATTCTGACTCCTGGGATGCAAACAGTACTTTCTGCCTCAAATCTAAGACGCGCATCAGGAAGCTTTGAGGGGTCTCCTTGCTATGCTGTGCTTCTGAAGCTAGCTGTTTGTAAAGCTCTGTTGCACTCTTCTCTTGGAAGTGGGAACGCAGGATACATCTAAGTGTGGTAAGAGTTAGCTGGGGTTTACCTTCCAAGTAGCTGCGTAGCTGTGAGCCTGGAGAAATAGCCCTGACTACTGCGTCTACTATTTCTACCTCAGGATAGCCTCTGTTAAGTCCATTCTCGATCTGATGGGCAAGGCTGGAAAAAATCAGTTTATCTTTCTGGCCCGGTTCACCTATCTGACCAGAAATTTTAAACTCTTTGCGCCAGTATGAGCTGGGCTGTGCACTGGGTGAGAGCGGCACGCTCACCTGAAGATTAGCATGGGGTTGGGGCTGACGCAGAGAATCTCTGGCTTTGGCTGCAGTAATCTGCTCAGTTCCCACCCCTTGTTGTGGGATTGCAGTTCTCAGTTCCTCTATTCTGTGATGTGTTCCGGCTGTTTCAATATCATGGTCAGTTTGCCCTGTTTTGTTATCTAAACCACTGATCATCTCTGTCATTTTGTCTTTAAGTAGCAACAATTCCGACATGCCGCCATCTTCTAACTCTGCAGCTCCCTCTCTTTCAAGGAACCTCATAATGTGAGTCATCAATGATATGCGGGATTTTTCTTGAACATCTCTTCTCTGTTCGCCTGAAAGGTCAAGGAAATCACATATCTCTAGTAACTTGTCTTTAGTCAGGGTGTGCAATTCTCCTACTACCTCTTCCTGTAGTTCTTCCAAGGCGGTCGTCATGTTGACAGAACAGGAGGAACTTTTACTGTGCAGGAGTTGACTCTGAATTAGATGGTCCTTACTGTCTCTGATGGTCGATCAATGGCCTCAGTTGACACGTACTTAACCACCAACTTCCAGCTCTCCTCGAACAGCAACACTTTCCTCACTGCAGCCTGCCTGAGTTGTTATGTGGAGATTTAGCTGGCTCGGAATTCAGCGACCAGGATGTGGAAACTGGACATCTGAGCAGCAATCTCAGCGGAGCCTCCAAAAATGTTACGCCCCTGAAAAAGGGGAGAAATAATCACGAGAGTGATACGGTATTGTTTCCTCACTGAGAACTTTTACTGTAATCATTTTACCAAAGTAACACATTTTACACAAGTAACACATTTTACAAAACAACAGATCTACAGGAAAGAGCTAGTGTTGTAGGGTACAAGGCTTATTCAAGTCACAACAGTATACACTAATTCACTGAAACACACTCATTTCAATAACTGTCAAGCACAATGTTTTAACTCAGTAAACCATAACTCAATTTATCAACAGTCAATAAAGTGTTTGAAAAACCCTTACACAAATAACACCGCAAAATATCTTATTAGCAACGCACATGTCCATTCACGATCGACATAAAATGGCAGCTACTCTCAGTACGAAGCTAGCCTTAGCTGCAACCGAGCAGGGCTCATATTACTCTGCAAACTTAACTCAACTTCCTCAATATGTTACTAAGACACACCTTAAACACTCTTGACATGTTAGCGAATTATTACATTTAAATGACTCAGTTTTATCATCAATATCGTACCTGAAAAAGGGGAGAAATAATCACGAGAGTGATACGGTATTGTTTCCTCACTGAGAACTTTTACTGTAATGAGGAAAAGACCGCGATTTCCCCGCGAACTTGGGTGGAGACCAGAGCAATCGATCTCAGGCTCATAGATTAAAGAGCATTTAGTAGATCACAGATTAACACTTTTCCCCTTAAATTAGGCACCACAAAATAAAGTAATCAATATAACGTTTACACATTCCTTTTACAATTCTTACCTTTTGTACACTTGATGGATTTTAACTTTAACACAATTATATGAATGTTATCAATCTCTATCAACTAATACAGAATGCATGATCTTTTTAACCTTAGATGTTTTAAGATCCTCACATACTATGAACTTACTAATACTTTTTAATGTATAGCAGGCTATGAGTATTTCCTTTAACCTGTCACACTCTCCCCGACAAAATAAATGTTGTCCCAACATTACCAACATTGTCTTCTTCAACAGTCTGTATGCACTGGACCTAGGAAATCCTCTTCTGTAAGGTAGTACTTGAGCAGAGGTCAAGGGTCACAGTTCAAATATAACTAACAAGTTATTTCCACAGTCCATATCTGTTGACCAACTGTATAAACAGTCCATAAGCAGTCTTTTCTCATACTATTGATCAACAGTCCATCACTTTTAATGATCTATATGCATAGTCTGCAAATTGTCTCTTGTGACAGTCTGTGAAATCAGTCAGTAGTCCATGGTCAAACATGTCAACTCTGTAGCCTCATGTTTGCTGAAGCCCATACATGTAAGGTGGCTGAAAGTAACATTGCTGTAGTGATGGCAGCCATGGAACCATTCCTGGTGCAGAGTAGACAGGGAACAACTGTGGCTGTGGCTGGATACTGTAGCAGGAAGGGATACCAAGATGATCATAGTTGATACGTCTTGGAGGGTGTCTCTCTCTTTGTGGCAGCTGGTAGGCTGGTTCCTCAGGTTCAGCAGCAGCAGTTAATGAAGGAAAGGCACTTGGTGGACGATCATCAGGCACATTTTCAGCAGGCAAGTTCATCTCCTCAGCAGGCCGGTCTTTAACTGTTGTCTCCTCCAGCCGCTTTTCAACCAGAGGCTGTGCTGGTTGCGTATCAGGGACTGGCACGGCAACTGTCTGTTTCACTGGTGGGGGCCTGTGTTCCCACTCTCTCGCTGGTTCAGCATTCCTCCCCTCAGGTACTGTAGATGTGGGAACCTGTAGCGGCTCATGATGAAGGTCATATTCATCACCGCTGTCTTCATCAGAATCTAGAGGCTCTGATTCAGGCTGATGTCTCCTTTTTTTCTGACTTTTGTCATCTTTGGTCATTTCTGGTTGCGTCTCAAAAGGTAAGTGGTCACAGGACATGAGCAGGTTTCTGTGCAGGACCCTGGAGCGTCCCCTACCCTTTTCTGGTCTCAATTCATAAATCGGCAGGTCTGAACCCATTTGTCTCACTACTGTGTGAATTGTATCTTCCCAATAGTTACGGAGTTTTCCTGGTCCTCCTCTTGGTGTCAGGTTTTTAATCAGAACTCGCTCGCCAGGCTGTAGCACTGAACTCCTAACTTTAGCGTCATAGTACTTCTTACTTCTGTCAGCGGCTTTCTGAGCATTTTCATTTGCAATGGCGTATGCTTCTTCCATCCCTCGTTTCCAGTTCTCCACGTAGTCTCGCTGGTTACTGGAACCTGCCTCTGTGCACAATCCAAAGAGCATATCAACTGGAAGCCTGGGTGATCTCCCAAACAGAAGATAAAATGGTGAATAGCCAGTCATTTCGCAACGGGTGCAGTTATAGGCATAAACCAGTTTGTTCAGAGACTCCTTCCAATTTGACTTTTGTGTCTCAGTTAGTGTCTTTAACATTTGCAACACTGTTCTGTTCATGCGTTCCACTTGACCGTTCCCCATCGGGTGATAGGGTGTTGTTCTGGACCCCGCCATGCCACTGAGTTTCTTTAATTGATGGAACAACTGATTTTCAAATTCTCCCCCTTGGTCATGGTGGATGCGGGACGGGAACCCGAACTTCAGGGCAAAGTCATTGAAGATGAGATTTGCAGCAGTTTTACCTGACTTTGATGTGGTGGCGTAGGCTTGAGTGAAACGTGTAAAATGATCAACAATCACGAGGATGTACTCATATCCCCCTTTGCATCTGTCGAGATGAAGGAAGTCTATACATACCAGTTCAAATGGCTGTGTTGTCACAATGTTTGTCAGAGGAGCTCTTGTTTCATGGGCTGGCTTTTTCTGCTTGACACAGCAACAAGTTTTAGTCACATAGTGCTCGATGTCAGATTGCATATATGGCCAGAAGAAGCGGTCACGTACTAGTGATACAGTGCGGTCAGTACCTTGGTGTCCCATGTTATTGTGCAACTCTTCCATCACTTTACCTTTGTACTGCTCTGGTAGAACTAACTGCTTGCGGGCTGTAGTGATTCTGTACAGAATGCCATCACTGTCTATTGTCAATTTGTCCCATTCCCTGAATAGGCATCTTGTCTTTGGACTGCCTTCCTTTTGCTCTTTAACTGGCGGTTTGGAACCAGACAGTTTGAAATTGAGCACAGGACGGATGACTGGATCAGATTCTTGTGCTTCTCTTATCCCATCTTTTGGGATCGAGCTGATTGTTGCAGTGGTTGTCTCACCTTCAGCTGATACTGACATAGATGCAGCTGAAAGTGACCAAGGTACAACAGCCTCTTTCTGTACCTCAACTGCTTGTATCGTGGCGGCAATGGTGTCTGGTGGAAGCTCCTCAGAACATCCTTCCATCAGTGACTCTACATCCAGTGGCATCCTTGACAAAGCATCGGCATCACCGTTCTCTCTGCCTGGCCTGTACTTTATTGTAAAGTGAAAATCAGCCAATTCTGCAACCCACCTGGAAGTGGTTGCGTTCAGTTTTGCAGTAGACAGAATGTAGCTGAGCGGGTTGTTATCGCTGTATACAGTGAAGGTCGGAGCATAGTACAAATAATCACGGAACTTATCAGTGATTGCCCATTTCAGAGCTAGAAATTCTAGCTTGCCCGAGTGGTAGTGATAGTTCTTCTCAGCGGCTGTTAAGGTTCGAGAGCCATAAGCAATGACCCTAAGCTTCGCATCTTGCTTTTGATACAGAACTGCTCCCAAGCCTTGGTGCGACGCATCAGTGTGTACAACAAATGGCTGAGTGAAATCAGGGAAACCTAAGACTGGTGGGTGAAGCAAACACTCAATCAGCTGTTCAAGTGCCTGTTGATGCTGGTCAGTCCACAGGATTGGCTTGTTTGAGGGCACCACATGACTTGCTTTCTTTGTTTTTGTTTTCCGTGGGTGGTGAGGTAATTTCTCTGAATCTGCTTTCAGGAGGTCATACAGGCAGCTGGCCCTCCTAGAAAAGTCTTTGATGTACTGTCTGTAGTAAGTGAGCAAACCAAGCATTTTTCTGAGCTGGCCCACAGTCTCTGGTCTGATTTCTTTCAATGCTCTTACTGCTTCAAAATCGGCTGGGTCAACTCGGCTGCCCTCTGCAGACACTATTCTTCCCAAATAATGGACCTGGGGTTTAAAGAGATCACACTTACTTGGTTTGAGTTTAATGCCATACTCTCTGAGACGCTGCAAAACTTTTCGCACATCATTCACATGGCTGTCGAAGGTTTTACTGAAAACTAGCGTGTCGTCCAGATAAGGAATGCAGATGTTATCCCGGAGCCCTTCCAAACACTCCTCCATACACCGCTGAAAAGCTGCAGGAGCGTTCATGAGGCCGAATGGCATACGTATCCACTCATAGAGTCCCCATGGGGTCACAAATGCTGTCAGTGGTCTGCTTTCTTCAGAGATGAACCCCTGGTGATACGCTTTTCCCTGGTCTAAGAGGGAGAACCAGGAATTACCACCTAAACTGTCCATGATGTCTTGGACCCGAGGGATAGGCTGGCGGTCGGGATGTGTCTTTCTGTTCAGGTCTCTGTAATCTATACACAACCGGAGGGTCCCGTCCTTCTTCCGAACGCACACGACAGGTGAAGAATATGAAGAGTTTGACTTCCTAACCCAGCCCTGGGCTATGAGGTCATAAAGGTAACCCTTCATCTCCTGATACAGTGGCCTGGGCACTGACATGTATGTGCGCTTGACTGGTTCAGAGTCCTTTAGAGAAATAGTCATTTTCAATCGTTCAATACAGCCAATGTCATTGTCTGATCTAGAGAAGGAGTGGCACTCTTCTCTAAGCATTTGCCTAACAACCTCTCTCTGCTCTTCGGTGAGGTGATTTAAACCTACTGGTGGATCCCACTATTCAGTAGCAGTACATGGGGTTCGAACGCTGGTGTGATTCACTGTGGCTGGGGTGACAGTTTTTTCAAAGACTTGGGCAGGTAACACAGTCATAATGGTTTGTACTGTACCGATTATTGTGCGTCCTAGCAGGGCAATGTCGTGGTCAGTGGGGTTAGAGACATCAAGCATGACAACTGGAAAAACACCTTTCCTGACTCTGACTAGTGTGTCAAAGAACTCAAGGTCGTCTGGCCACTGCGGGTTCAGGTCTGGCTGGAAAAGCATTGTCATGTCCTCTTTGAAAGGTTGGGAAGCTACACGGCACTCAATCTGGATGCTACTGTGTTTTGGTACAGCAGCCTTCTCTTTCTTGGTTTTCACTGCATATTCATCTGTCTGTTCTGCGCTAACAGCCTGTATAAAAGCTCTCACCTTGTTTCTTTTGAGGCTTGGGAAAGCTGTTTTTACTGCACTGTATCGTTTAGTCTTTTCAGTCATTGTCAGGATGTGCTCGATAACATTGAAACCTATGATGGGATGCGATAGGTGACAGCCTTTCATTACCAGCACTGGGATGATCAGTTCCTTTGTTTGGTCAGTTTCAGAGGCTAGCCGAAAAGTTGTTTCAATCCATCCCAGGTACGGCATTTCAGTCCCATTTGCTGCAGTCAACCTTAGACCATCAGGTGAGTCCAGGATTTCTGAAACATCTCTCAGCCTTGCATTTGGGAAAGATTTCTCTTTCCATCGTTCATCAATGACCGATACCTGAGAGCCTGTGTCCCATAGAGCTTGGAGGTGGTGGCGATTCAGGTGACACTCAATAAGGCACTGTCTGCCGACTAGCGAGGTGACCTTACGGGGGTGGCAACCTTGAGCTAGGGATGGTAAAGAGTGGGCCTTTTCCTCTGTGCAGGAAAACCTTTCCCTGGTATGGTCAATTTTCAGGTGAGTGCATTTTTCCCTATGTTTAGTCCAATGTTGGTTTTGACATACTTTGGAACAGTACAGTGTCTCTTTACATGATGAACATTGTTTCAGGTTCTCAAAGGAATCTTCTCTGGCACAATTTGCACATTTCTGGGACTTTTTGGTAGCTACGGTTAACACTCGTCCCTCAGCGGTAACCCTTCCCCGTTTAAAGGGGCCTCTCTTGATGGTCTGACTCCCCGGATTTTACATCCAGCTTGAAAATGTTCTCCACTCCCACATCGGAAGCAGTGTGTGCAGCGTGCATCTGTTCTGGCCTGCTGGCAGACAAAACACCTCCTTGGAGCTTGAGCAGAGCGGTTGGTATACAGGTTAGGTGCATATTGCTGCTGCGCAGGGTCAGGTGCTTGGGGCTGACTGTAGTTGCTGTAATACTGCTGCTGGAAAACAGGTGGCTGGGGGTCCCTATCTGGCCTCCTAACTGGAGGTGGGGCATAGACACAAGGCGATGACTGAAACATAGGCTGCCGTAATGTCTCCTTAATCTGAGCAATCTCTGCACTGAGACCTTTTAGAGAAGCTACACCTGTCTTAAGTTCAGCTAACTCTGTTAACAGTTCTGCGGGTATCTTAGCTTTGGCTTCCTTCACAGGACACTTTGCAGATGGCGTATCTTCTAACTGGACTACACTTACCGTTGTAGCAGGCTGTGGAGAATTAAACCGCCTTTTGTTTCGTCTTTCTATCTCATTAGCACAAGCAATGTTAAGCTTCTCTAGCAAAACCTCATCTGATGTTTCGCTATCTAGCAGGAGAGGCTGCATGTCTATCCTGATACTGTCACTCTGGAGACCTGTAAGGACTGTGTGTAAACACATGCGCTGGACTAGAGCAGGGTCATACTTAAGCCCTGATTCTGACTCCTGGGATGCAAACAGTACTTTCTGCCTCAAATCTAAGACGCGCATCAGGAAGCTTTGAGGGGTCTCCTTGCTATGCTGTGCTTCTGAAGCTAGCTGTTTGTAAAGCTCTGTTGCACTCTTCTCTTGGAAGTGGGAACGCAGGATACATCTAAGTGTGGTAAGAGTTAGCTGGGGTTTACCTTCCAAGTAGCTGCGTAGCTGTGAGCCTGGAGAAATAGCCCTGACTACTGCGTCTACTATTTCTACCTCAGGATAGCCTCTGTTAAGTCCATTCTCGATCTGATGGGCAAGGCTGGAAAAAATCAGTTTATCTTTCTGGCCCGGTTCACCTATCTGACCAGAAATTTTAAACTCTTTGCGCCAGTATGAGCTGGGCTGTGCACTGGGTGAGAGCGGCACGCTCACCTGAAGATTAGCATGGGGTTGGGGCTGACGCAGAGAATCTCTGGCTTTGGCTGCAGTAATCTGCTCAGTTCCCACCCCTTGTTGTGGGATTGCAGTTCTCAGTTCCTCTATTCTGTGATGTGTTCCGGCTGTTTCAATATCATGGTCAGTTTGCCCTGTTTTGTTATCTAAACCACTGATCATCTCTGTCATTTTGTCTTTAAGTAGCAACAATTCCGACATGCCGCCATCTTCTAACTCTGCAGCTCCCTCTCTTTCAAGGAACCTCATAATGTGAGTCATCAATGATATGCGGGATTTTTCTTGAACATCTCTTCTCTGTTCGCCTGAAAGGTCAAGGAAATCACATATCTCTAGTAACTTGTCTTTAGTCAGGGTGTGCAATTCTCCTACTACCTCTTCCTGTAGTTCTTCCAAGGCGGTCGTCATGTTGACAGAACAGGAGGAACTTTTACTGTGCAGGAGTTGACTCTGAATTAGATGGTCCTTACTGTCTCTGATGGTCGATCAATGGCCTCAGTTGACACGTACTTAACCACCAACTTCCAGCTCTCCTCGAACAGCAACACTTTCCTCACTGCAGCCTGCCTGAGTTGTTATGTGGAGATTTAGCTGGCTCGGAATTCAGCGACCAGGATGTGGAAACTGGACATCTGAGCAGCAATCTCAGCGGAGCCTCCAAAAATGTTACGCCCCTGAAAAAGGGGAGAAATAATCACGAGAGTGATACGGTATTGTTTCCTCACTGAGAACTTTTACTGTAATCATTTTACCAAAGTAACACATTTTACACAAGTAACACATTTTACAAAACAACAGATCTACAGGAAAGAGCTAGTGTTGTAGGGTACAAGGCTTATTCAAGTCACAACAGTATACACTAATTCACTGAAACACACTCATTTCAATAACTGTCAAGCACAATGTTTTAACTCAGTAAACCATAACTCAATTTATCAACAGTCAATAAAGTGTTTGAAAAACCCTTACACAAATAACACCGCAAAATATCTTATTAGCAACGCACATGTCCATTCACGATCGACATAAAATGGCAGCTACTCTCAGTACGAAGCTAGCCTTAGCTGCAACCGAGCAGGGCTCATATTACTCTGCAAACTTAACTCAACTTCCTCAATATGTTACTAAGACACACCTTAAACACTCTTGACATGTTAGCGAATTATTACATTTAAATGACTCAGTTTTATCATCAATATCGTACCTGAAAAAGGGGAGAAATAATCACGAGAGTGATACGGTATTGTTTCCTCACTGAGAACTTTTACTGTAATGAGGAAAAGACCGCGATTTCCCCGCGAACTTGGGTGGAGACCAGAGCAATCGATCTCAGGCTCATAGATTAAAGAGCATTTAGTAGATCACAGATTAACACTTTTCCCCTTAAATTAGGCACCACAAAATAAAGTAATCAATATAACGTTTACACATTCCTTTTACAATTCTTACCTTTTGTACACTTGATGGATTTTAACTTTAACACAATTATATGAATGTTATCAATCTCTATCAACTAATACAGAATGCATGATCTTTTTAACCTTAGATGTTTTAAGATCCTCACATACTATGAACTTACTAATACTTTTTAATGTATAACAGGATTTGAGTATTTCCTTTAACCTGTCACATGTACACTACCTGACCTGTACTCTACCTGACCTGTACACTACCTGACTAGTACACTATCTGACCTCTACACTACCTGACCTGTACACTACCTGACCTCTACACTCCCTGACCTGTACACTACCTGACCTATAGACTACCTGACCTGTACACTAACTGACCTGTACACTACCTGACCTGTACACTATCTGACCTGTACACTATCTGACCTGTACACTTTCTGACCTGTACACTTTCTGACCTGTAAACTACCTGACCTGTACACTACCTGACTTGTACACTACCTGACCTACATGTACACTACCTGACCTACATGTACACTACCTGACCAGTACACTACCTGACCTGTACACTACCTGACCTACATGTACACTACCTGACCTGTACACTACCTGACCTCTACACTATCTGACCTGTACACTTTCTGACCTGTACACTACCTGACCTGTACACTACCTGACCTGTACACTATCTTACCTGTACACTTCCTGACCTGTACACTACCTGACCTGCACACTACCTTACCTGTACACTATCTGACCGGTACACTACCTGACCGGTACACTACCTGACCGGTACACTACCTGACATGTACACTACCTGACCTGTACACTACCTGACCTACATGTACACTACCTGACCTACATGTACACTACCTGACCTGTACACTTTCTGACCAGTAGACTACCTGACATGTACACTACCTGACCTGTAGACTACCTGACCTGTACACTTTCTGACCAGTAGACTACATGACATGTACACTATCTTACCTGTACACTACCTGACCTGTACACTTCCTGACCTGTACACTACCTGACCTGTACACTATCTTACCTGTACACTACCTGACCTGTACACTTTCTGACCTGTACACTACCTGACCTACATGTGCACTACCTGACCTGTACACTACCTGACCTGTACACTTTCTGACCATTAGACTACCTGACATGTACACTATCTTACCAGTACACTACCTGACCTGTACACTACCTGACCTGTACACTACCTGACCTGTACACTTTCTGACCAGTAGACTACCTGACATGTACACTATCTTACCTGTACACTACCTGAACTGTACACTATCTGACCTGTACACTACCTGACCTGTACACTTTCTGACCAGTAGACTACCTGACATGTACACTATCTTACCTGTACACTACCTGACCTGTACACTATCTGACCTGTACACTATCTGACCTGTACACTATCTGACATGTACACTACCTGACTTGTACACTACCTGACCTACATGTACACTATCTGACTTGTACACTACCTGACCTGTACACTATCTGACCTGTACACTATCTGACCTGTACACTATCTGACCTGTACACTACCTGACCTGTACAATATCTTACCTGTACACTTTCTGACCTGCACACTACCTGACCTGCACACTACCTTACCTGTACACTATCTGACCGGTACACTACCTGATCTGTACACTACCTGACCGGTACACTACCTGACGTGTACACTTCCTGACCTGTACACTACCTGACCTGTACACTACCTGACCTGTACACTACCTGACCTACATGTACACTACCTGACCTGTACACTACCAGACCTACATGTACATTACCTGACCTACATGTACACTACCTGACCTACATGTACACTACCTGACCTGTACACTACCTGACCTGTAGACTACCTGACTAGAACACTATCTGACCTGTACACTACCTGACCTGTACACTACCTGACATGTACACTACCTGACCTACATATACACTACCTGACCTGTACACTACCTGACCTGTACACTACCTGACCTACATGTACACTACCTGACCTGTACACTACCTGACCTGTACACTTTCTGACCCTTAGACTACCTGACATGTACACTATCTTACCT
This sequence comes from Salmo trutta, assembly GCF_901001165.1. Lineage (NCBI taxonomy): Eukaryota > Metazoa > Chordata > Actinopteri > Salmoniformes > Salmonidae > Salmo > Salmo trutta. The sequence continues at coordinate 27,490 of NW_021822651.1, forward strand.
GTACACTACCTGAGTAGTACACTATCTGACCTGTACACTACCTGACCTCTACACTACCTGACTAGTACACTATCTGACCTGTACACTACCTGACCTGTACACTACCTGACCTGTACACTACCTGACCTGTACACTTCCTGACCTGTACATTACCTGACCTGTACAATATCTTACCTGTACACTACCTGATCTGTACACTACCTGACCTCTACACTTTCTGACCTGTACACTACCTGACCTACATGTACACTACCTGACCTGTACACTACCTGACCTGCACACTACCTGACCTGTACACTTTCTGACCAGTAGACTACCTGACATGTACACTATCTTACCTGTACACTACCTGACCTGTACACTATCTGACCTGTACACCACCTGACCTGTACACTTTCTGACCAGTAGACTACCTGACATGTACACTACCTGACCTGTACACTACCTGACCTGTACACTACCTGACCTGTACACTACCTGACCTACATGTACACTACCTGACCTGTACACTACCTGACCTACATGTACACTACCTGACCTGTACACTACCTGACCTGTACACTACCTGACCTACATGTACACTACCTGACCTACATGTACATTACCTGACCTGTACACTACCTGACCTATATGTACACTACCTGACCTACATGCACACTACCTGACCTGTACACTACTAGACCTACATGTACACTACCTGACCTACATCTACACTACCTGACCTGTACACTACCTGACCTGTACACTACCTGACCTGTACACTACCTGACCTGTACACTTCCTGACCTGTACACTACTTGACCTCTACACTATCTGACCTGACCTGTACACTACCTGACCTGTACACTTCCTGACCTGTACACTACCTGACCTCTACACTACCTGACCTGTACAATACCTGACCTGTACAATACCTGACCTGTACACTTCCTGACCTGTACACAACCTGACCTCTACACTATCTGACCTGACCTGTACACTACCTGACCTTTACACTAGCTGACCTGTACAGTTCCTGACCTGTACACTACCTGACCTGTAAACTACCTGACCTGTACACTACCTGACCTGTTCACTATCTGACCTACATGTACACTACCTGACCTACATGTACACTATCTGACCTGCACACTACCTGACCTCTACACTATCTGACCTGCACACTACCTGACCTGTACACTATCTGACCAGTACACTATCTGACCTGTGCACTACCTGACCTGTGCACTACCTGACCTGTAGACTACCTGACCTGTACACTACCTGACCTGTACACTTCCTGACCTGTACACTACCTGACCTGTTCACTACCTGACCTGTACACTACCTGACCTGTACACTACCTGACCTGTACACTTTCTGACCTCTACACTATCTGACCTACATGTACACTACCTGACCTCTACACTATCTGACCTACATGTACACTACCTGACCTCTACACTATCTGACCTACATGTACACTATCTGACCTGTACAGTACCTGACCTCTACACTGTCTGACCTATATGTACACTATCTGACCTGCACACTACCTGACCTCTACACTATCTGACCTGCACACACCTGACCTCTACACTATCTGACCTGTACACTACCTGACCTGTAGACTACCTGACCTGTAGACTACGTGACCTGTACACTACCTGACCTGTACACTACCTGACCTTTACACTATCTGACCTGTACACTATCTGACCTGTACACTATCTGACCTGTACACTATCTGACCTTTACACTATCTGACCTGTACACTACCTGACCTGTACACTACCTGACCTACATGTACACTATCTGACCTGTACACTACCTGACCTGTACACTATCTGGCCTTTACACTACCTGACCTGTACACTATCTGACCTGTACACTACCTGACCTACATGTACACTACCTGACCTGTACACTACCTGACCTACATGTACACTACCTGACCTACATGTACACTACCTGACCTGTACACTACCTGACCTGTAGACTACCTGACTAGAACACTATCTGACCTGTACACTACCTGACCTCTACACTACCTGACTACTACACTATCTGACCTGTACACTACCTGACCTGTACACTACCTGACATGTACACTACCTGACCTACATATACACTACCTGACCTGTACACTACCTGACCTACATGTACACTACCTGACCTGTACACTACCTGACCTGTACACTTTCTGACCCTTAGACTACCTGACATGTACACTATCTTACCTGTACACTACCTGAGTAGTACACTATCTGACCTGTACACTACCTGACCTGTACACTACCTGACCTGTACACTTTCTGACCAGTAGCCTACCTGACATGTACACTACCTGACCTGTACACTACCTGACCTGTACACTACCTGACCTGTACACTACCTGACCTACATGTACACTACCTGACCTGTACACTACCTGACCTGTACACTACCTGACCTACATGTACACTACCTGACCTACATGTACATTACCTGACCTGTACACTACCTGACATATATGTACACTACCTGACCTACATGCACACTACCTGACCTGTACACTACTAGACCTACATGTACACTACCTGACCTACATCTACACTACCTGACCTGTACACTAGCTGACCTGTACACTACCTGACCTGTACACTACCTGACCTGTACACTACCTGACCTGTACACTTCCTGACCTGTACACTACCTGACCTGTACACTACCTGACCTGTACACTTCCTGACCTGTACACTACCTGACCTCTACACTACCTGACCTGTACACTACCTGACCTGTACACTTCCTGACCTGTACACAACCTGACCTCTACACTATCTGACCTGACCTGTACACTACCTGACCTGTAAACTACCTGACCTGTACACTACCTGACCTCTTCACTATCTGACCTACATGTACACTACCTGACCTACATGTACACTATCTGACCTGCACACTACCTGACCTCTACACTATCTGACCTGCACACTACCTGACCTGTACACTATCTGACCAGTACACTATCTGACCTGTGCACTACCTGACCTGTACACTACCTGACCTGTAGACTACCTGACCTGTACACTACCTGACCTGTACACTACCTGACCTGTTCACTACCTGACCTGTACACTTCCTGACCTGTACACTACCTGACCTGTACACTACCTGACCTGTACACTACCTGACCTGTACACTTTCTGACCTCTACACTATCTGACCTACATGTACACTACCTGACCTCTACACTATCTGACCTACATGTACACTACCTGACCTCTACACTATCTGACCTACATGTACACTATCTGACCTGTACAGTACCTGACCTCTACACTGTCTGACCTATATGTACACTATCTGACCTGCACACTACCTGACCTCTACACTATCTGACCTGCACACACCTGACCTCTACACTATCTGACCTGTACACTACCTGACCTGTACACTACCTGACCTGTACACTACGTGACCTGTACACTACCTGACCTGTACACTACCTGACCTGTACACTATCTGACCTTTACACTATCTGACCTGTACACTATCTGACCTGTACACTCTCTGACCTTTACACTATCTGACCTGTACACTACCTGACCTGTACACTACCTGACCTACATGTACACTATCTGACCTGTACACTACCTGACCTGTACACTATCTGGCCTTTACACTACCTGACCTGTACACTATCTGACCTGTACACTACCTGACCTACATTTACACTACCTGACCTGTACACTACCTGACCTACATGTACACTACCTGACCTACATGTACACTACCTGACCTGTACACTACCTGACCTGTAGACTACCTGACTAGAACACTATCTGACCTGTACACTACCTGACCTCTACACTACCTGACTACTACACTATCTGACCTGTACACTACCTGACCTGTACACTACCTGACATGTACACTACCTGACCTACATATACACTACCTGACCTGTACACTACCTGACCTGTACACTACCTGACCTACATGTACACTACCTGACCTGTACACTACCTGACCTGTACACTTTCTGACCCTTAGACTACCTGACATGTACACTATCTTACCTGTACACTACCTGAGTAGTACACTATCTGACCTGTACACTACCTGACCTCTACACTACCTGACTAGTACACTATCTGACCTGTACACTACCTGACCTGTACACTTTCTGACCAGTAGACTACCTGACATGTACACTACCTGACCTGTACACTACCTGACCTGTACACTACCTGACCTGTACACTACCTGACCTACATGTACACTACCTGACCTGTACACTACCTGACCTGTACACTACCTGACCTACATGTACACTACCTGACCTACATGTACATTACCTGACCTGTACACTACCTGACCTATATGTACACTACCTGACCTACATGCACACTACCTGACCTGTACACTACTAGACCTACATGTACACTACCTGACCTACATCTACACTACCTGACCTGTACACTACCTGACCTCTACACTACCTGACCTGTAAACTACCTGACCTGTACACTTCCTGACCTGTACACTACTTGACCTCTACACTATCTGACCTGACCTGTACACTACCTGACCTGTACACTACCTGACCTGTACACTTCCTGACCTGTACACTACCTGACCTCTACACTACCTGACCTCTACACTACCTGACCTGTACACTTCCTGACCTGTACACAACCTGACCTCTACACTATCTGACCTGACCTGTACACTACCTGACCTGTAAACTACCTGACCTGTACACTACCTGACCTGTTCACTATCTGACCTACATGTACACTACCTGACCTACATGTACACTATCTGACCTGCACACTACCTGACCTCTACACTATCTGACCTGCACACTACCTGACCTGTACACTATCTGACCATTACACTATCTGACCTGTGCACTACCTGACCTGTACACTACCTGACCTGTAGACTACCTGACCTGTACACTACCTGACCTGTACACTTCCTGACCTGTACACTACCTGACCTGTTCACTACCTGACCTGTACACTACCTGACCTGTACACTACCTGACCTGTACACTTTCTGACCTCTACACTATCTGACCTACATGTACACTACCTGACCTCTACACTATCTGACCTACATGTACACTACCTGACCTCTACACTATCTGACCTACATGTACACTATCTGACCTGTACAGTACCTGACCTCTACACTGTCTGACCTATATGTACACTATCTGACCTGCACACTACCTGACCTCTACACTATCTGACCTGCACACACCTGACCTCTACACTACCTGACCTGTACACTACCTGACCTGTAGACTACGTGACCTGTACACTACCTGACCTGTACACTACCTGACCTGTACACTATCTGACCTTTACACTATCTGACCTGTACACTATCTGACCTGTACACTATCTGACCTTTACACTATCTGACCTGTACACTACCTGACCTGTACACTACCTGACCTACATGTACACTATCTGACCTGTACACTACCTGACCTGTACACTACCTGACCTGTACACTATCTGACCTGTACACTACCTGACCTACATGTACACTACCTGACCTGTACACTACCTGACCTACATGTACACTACCTGACCTACATGTACACTACCTGACCTGTACACTACCTGACCTGTAGACTAACTGACTAGAACACTATCTGACCTGTACACTACCTGACCTCTACACTACCTGACTACTACACTATCTGACCTGTACACTACCTGACCTGTACACTACCTGACATGTACACTACCTGACCTACATATACACTACCTGACCTGTACACTACCTGACCTGTACACTACCTGACCTACATGTACACTACCTGACCTGTACACTACCTGACCTGTACACTTTCTGACCTTTACACTATCTGACCTGTACACTACCTGACCTGTACACTACCTGACCTACATGTACACTATCTGACCTGTACACTACCTGACCTGTACACTATCTGGCCTTTACACTACCTGACCTGTACACTATCTGACCTTTACACTACCTGACCTTTACACTACCTGACCTGTACACTATCTGACCTGTACACTACCTGACCTACATGACTCCATCTTTCCAGTAGCAGGTCGAGTACACACTCATATGTTTTGAAGTCATCACACCAAGAACAATAAAGCTGTTTTCATTCATCCCAGTTAATAACACATCTACTAAAGCTGTTTTCATTCATCCCAGTTATTAATACATCTACTAAAGCTGGTAGGAAGCCGTAAGTAATTATCCTGTCATTTATATTTCCCTAAAGGTACATCCCAATAATACCCCCGCCTTTATGTAACAGTTGGAGTCACATACTGACTGAGATTCCTGCATGGCCCACAGGCCTTAAAAGCTGTTGAAATATGTGTGGAATTGTTCATGTAAGTTCACAGTATTTGGGTTTATTTTTTCTACTTAATACGAAGGCCTAAGTTTCAAAACAAGGTATGAGAAAAAGGAACCTTGTTTTCTACAAACGTGTGGTGCCGAACGTGACACTAAAGAAAAGTAACAACATAGATATTCTGTAGTGTTCAATAAACGCTGAAGAAAGGTAACAACATAGATATTCTGTAGTGTTCGATAAACGCTGAAGAAAAGTAACAACATAGATATTCTGTAGTGTTCAATAAACGCTGAAGAAAAGTAACATAGATATTCTGTAGTGTTCGATAAACGCTGAAGGAAAGTAACAACATAGATATTCTGTAGTGTTCAATAAACGCTGAAGGAAAGTAACAACATAGATATTCTGTAGTGTTCGATAAACGCTGAAGAAAAGTAACAACATAGATATTCTGTAGTGTTCGATAAACGCTGAAGGAAAGTAACAACATAGATATTCTGTAGTGTTCGATAAACGCTGAAGGAAAGTAACAACATAGATATTCTGTAGTGTTCAATAAACGCTGAAGAAAAGTAACATAGATATTCTGTAGTGTTCGATAAACGCTGAAGGAAAGTAACAACATAGATATTCTGTAGTGTTCAATAAACGCTGAAGGAAAGTAACAACATAGATATTCTGTAGTGTTCGATAAACGCTGAAGAAAAGTAACAACATAGATATTCTGTAGTGTTCGATAAACGCTGAAGGAAAGTAACAACATAGATATTCTGTAGTGTTCAATAAACGCTGAAGAAAAGTAACAACATAGATATTCTGTACTGTTGTAACGCTCGTCGTCGGGTGATAAGGAAGCGGACCAAAACGCAGCTGGGAGCGAACACATGTTTATTTAGACACAAATAAACACGTTACCAAAACAGACAAAGAATAGACGAAACGTTAACTTGCTCAAACAAAAGAGGCACCAACCCACAAACATCGTGGGGGAAAAGGAACTTAAATGTGATTCCCAATCAGACATAACAAGCGACAGCTGTCTGATTGGGAAATCACCCCGAGCCCAACATAGAAATAAAACAAAGAAAGGCTATAACCAAAACATAGAAAATAAACCATAGAAATGCCACACCCTGACCAAAATAGCAGAGTTCACCTGGTCAGGGCGTGACAACTGTTCGATAAACGCTGAAGGAAAGTAACAACATAGATATTCTGTAGTGTTCGATAAACGCTGAAGGAAAGTAACAACATAGATATTCTGTAGTGTTCGATAAACGCTGAAGGAAAGTAACAACATAGATATTCTGTACTGTTCGATAAACGCTGAAGGAAAGTAACAACATAGATATTCTGTAGTGTTCAATAAACGCTGAAGAAAAGTAACAACATAGATATTCTGTAGTGTTCAATAAACGCTGAAGAAAAGTAACAACATAGATATTCTATACTGTTCGATAAACGCTGAAGGAAAGTAACAACATAGATATTCTGTAGTGTTCGATAAACGCTGAAGGAAAGTAACAACATAGATATTCTGTAGTGTTCGATAAACGCTGAAGAAAAGTAACAACATAGATATTCTGTAGTGTTCGATAAACGCTGAAGGAGCTGCTAATATACTTTAGTTTACATTTCATTCAGTTGGATCTGAAATGAGTTGTATTGTATGGTGAAAACATCACTCATTCCATCTCTGTTTGTCAGTTTCAACTCTCACAGTAACTAATCCCTTAGAAGGACACATCTCAACTTGTTCTCTCTCTCTCTGTTGGGCAGAGAGAGGGTCATTTTTATTAATAATGGGGTAATAATAATAATAATAATAAAAATGTGTGACATTGTGATCAACATTTCTAAATGGTTTGAAATAAAAATGATTTTCAAGTAGCTCCAAATGTGAACTTAAAGAAATAAAAGTGACTGGTGCTGAAGCATGGAGGAGGAGGAGGTGTGATGGTGTGCGGGTGCTTTGCTGATGACACTGTCTAAGATTTATTAAGAATTCAAGGCACACTTAAACAACATGGCTACCACAGCATTCTGCAGCGATATGTCATCCCATCTGGTTTGCACTTAGTGGGACTATCATTTGTTTTTCAACAGGGCAATGACCCAGAACACACCTCCAGGCTGTGTAATGGTTATTTGACCAAGAAGAATAGTGATGGAATGCTGCATCAGATGGTTTGTTCTCCACAATCACCCGACCTCAACCCAATTGAGATGTTTTGGGATGAGTTGGACCACAGAGTGAAGGAAAAGCAGCCAACAAGTGCTCAGCAGATGTGGGAACTCCTTCAAGACTTTTGGAAAAGCATTCCAGATGAAGCTGGTTGAAAGAATGCCAAGTGTGTGCAAAGCTGTCATCAAGGTAAAGGGTGGCTACTTTAAAGAATCTCAAGAATGAATGAAATATATTTTGATTTAACACTTTTTTGGTTACTACATGATTCCATATGTGTTATTTCATAGTTTTGATGTCTTCACTACTAATAAAGAAAAACCCTTTAATGAGTAGGTGTAACGATCGTCGCCTGGTGACGAGGAAGCGGACCAAAACGCAGCTGGGAGCGAACACATGTTTATTGAACACACTGGAATTAAACATGTACACAAAATCAAGAAAAAATGTCGATACGTTACGTGCTCAAAACAAAGAGACAACAACCCACAAACATCGTGGGGGAAAAGGAACTTAAATGTGATTCCCAATCAGACATAACTAGCGACAGCTGTCTGATTGGAAATCACCCCGAGCCCAACATAGAAATAAACCACAAAGAAAGGCTATAACAAAACATAGAAAATAAACCATAGAAATGCCACACCCTGACCAAAATAGCAGAGTTCACCTGGTCAGGGCGTGACAGTAGGCGTGTCCACATTTTTGACTGGTACTGTATACACACTTGGTTTTCAGTGTTGTTTTAGTGTAAATAATGTTTACTAATTATGAAATTGAGAAAAATATGAATAACATTTCACCCATGATGCCACTAGATCATTAGACTGCAGGAAAGGGCTAGAGCGGCCGGTTGTGGGTTGGCCTGACCTTAACGTTAGAAACAGTGGGTGGATAATCCATTACGTTGAATCTCTGTAGTCTAGCTGAGATGTTCACTCCAGTTTATTAAGTGAACACATCTTGCTTTGTTTCCTATGATCTTTGTTTCCTATGATCTCAAAAAGCCAGCGGAAAAACTGTTGATGTTATTTTAGTCACATATATCATGTTAATCTGCTGGGTCATATGCAGTCACATGCATTACAGCATCTCTGTCTTATTATACCAACTAACTTATTAACCAGTTAAATGTAACTAAATGTAATCAAAATGTAATACACTTCATCCCCAAAAGTAATTATTTATTATAAGAGCGTCATGTACAGTAACTAGTCATGCTGCATACTCCAAGAAAGGTTAAAATCTCACCTTTCTGGTGGAAATAGTTATTAATTGCTGAGATGTAGTCACTTTTGAGGACAGAAACTCACTTTTGAGGACACAACTATGATAAATATTTGATATGATGTATTTCATATTCAACTAAACTGCATGAGTATGGCTTGAAATGACTTGTATGCTTTCTAAATATAGTATAATCAAATTATAACATGACTGTCTATAAGATTTCACCTTCCTTATAACTGTAAAGTACATATTTGTATGTTTAGTGTTAGAGAACTGGTGCATATTTTCTCTCTTGATTAAAATGTCTGCCCCCATCACACGTCTCACAGAGCTCTAAGATTGGCTTCCTGAACTCGTTAGAATTTCTCCTTTCATCTCATATTAATCTTGACAAACGGAAAGTGTTTGTTGTTTAAAATCTGTGAATTATTTTAGATGAATGGCTATGAATGGATCTCTGAATGTGCTACCGTGATGAAACCACTCTCTCCTGTCGCGACGATGTAACGATTGCAGGCATGTGCTTTGTCAGTGGCTGTGACCCAGCGTTCAGCCAGGATTTGATGGACAGTCGAAATGTTATTTTTTATTTTATTTCACCTTTAATTAACCAGGTAAGCTAGTTGAGAACAAGTTCTCATTTACAACTGTGACCTGGCCAAGATAAAGCAAAGCAGTGCGACACAAACAACAGAGTTACACATGGAATGAACAAACATACAGTCAATGAGCAAATGAAATTGTACGTTGGACATCCGAGCTTCAGGTGTTTTTTTAGAATTCACATCCTACGTCACACTGGCTCAGGATATATTGTCCTTTTGATCTTTGGTGTCCACAGATGGACTTATAATTGAAAATGTGAGTAGGAACCGGTACCAGAACCACACAGGTCCCCTAAACAGGGGACTTTACATCTAAGAGGTATTAACAACAAAACCCTCAAACCTTTACAATAGGGTGAATGTTAGGCCATTCAGTCTTTAATTCTTATTCTACATTGGGTTGGTCAAAACAAGCATTTGTAATTAGAGGTCAAGGCTTTGAAATCGCTGTCATTATTCTGATGGAGAAATATTTGGCTCTCACAAAGATCTTATATAATATACTTATGATAATACAGTATAGTTATGATAATACAAGATTTAAGACTCTCCTTAGCTCTCTAAGTCCTACGTGTATTTTACTGTAGGCTTTGGTTGTCTCCCAAATAGCATTCTATTGCCTATGGGCCCTGGTAACAAAAGTAGTGCACTAAATAGGGAATAGGGTGCCATTTGGGGTGTACCCTACGTTCAGTAAATTGTACTCCAATCAACTCTTGCTTGGATCCTTTGTCAACACGGCGCCCCGCCGCACCACCACGACTGGTCTGCCGACAAATACTCCATCCGCTGTGCCTTCAACCGGCCTCCGTCGGACGTCGGAGCAGATGCTTCTACTAGCCCCGGGCTGCTAACTTTAAATGCTGTGTTGCCCGCGTGCTAGCGTAGTAGCGACTACTCCGCGGCTTCCCTGTTCCATCTATTGCTGTCCCCTATGATCACTTGACTACATAGCTGATGCCTGCTGGACTGTCCAGCTGTGATTGCTTTATGCCTCGCTTTATGTCTCTCTCAAATGTCAATGTGCCTTGTATACTGTTGTTTAGGTTAGTTATCATTGTTTTAGTTTACAATGGAGCCCCTAGTTCCACTCATCAGACCTCTGATACCTCCTTTGTCCCACCTCCCACACATGAGGTGACCTCACCCATTATAACCAGCATGTCCATAGATGCAACCTCTCTTATCATCACTCAGTGCCTGGGCTTACCTCCACTGTACCCGCACCCCACCATACCCCTGACTGCACATTATGCCCTGAATCTATTCTACCATGCCCAGAAATCTGCTCCTTTTATTCTTTGTCCCCAACGCTCCAGACGAGCAGTTTTGATAGCCTTTAGTCGTACCCTAATCCTACTCCTCCTCTGTTCCTCGGAGGATGTGGAGGTAAACCCAGGCCCTGCATGTCCCCAGGCACCCTCATTTGTTGACTTCTGTGATCGAAAAAGCCTTGGTTTCATGCATGTTAACACTAGAAGCCTCCTCCCTAAGTTTGTTTTACTCACTGCTTTAGCACACTCCGCCAACCCTGATGTCCTTGCCGTGTCTGAATCCTGGCTTAGGAAGGCCACCAAAAATTCTGAGATTTCCATACCCAACTACAACATTTTACGTCAAGATAGAACTGCCAAAGGGGGAGGAGTTGTAATCTACTGCAGAGATAGCCTGCAAAGTTCTGTCATACTTTCCAGGTCTTTACCCAAACAGTTTGAACTCCAGGTCTATACCCAAACAGTTCGAAATGAATCTCTCCAGAAGTAAGTCTCTCACTGTTGCCACCTGTTATCGACCCCCCTCCGCTCCCAGCTGTGCCCTGGACACCATATGTGAATTGATCACCCCCACCTAGCTTCAGAGTTTGTTCTGTTAGGTGACCTAAACTGGGATATGCTTAACACCCCGACAGTCCTACAATCTAAGCTAGATGCCCTCAATCTCACACAAATCATCAAGGAACCCACCAGTAACAACCCTGAATCCGTAAACATGGGCACCCTCATAGACATTATCCTGACCAACTTGCCCTCCAAATACATCTCTGCTGTTTTCAATCAGGATCTCAGCGATCACTGCCTCATTTCCTGTATCTGCTATGGTGGTCAAACGACCACCCCTCGTCAGTGTCAAACGCTCCCTAAAACACTTCTGTGAGCAGGCCTTTCTAATCGACCTGGCCCGGGTATCCTGGAAGGATATTGACCTCATCCCGTCAGTCGAGGATACCTGGTCGTTCTTTAAAAGTAATTTCCTCACCATCTTAGATAAGCATGCCCCTTTCAAAAAATGCAGTACTAAGAACTAATATAGCCCTTGGTTCACTCCAGACCTGACTGCCCTTGACCAGCACAAAAACATCCCGTGGCTGACTGCAATAGCATCGAATAGTCCCCGCGATATGCAACTGTTCAGGGAAGTCAGGAACCAATACACGCAGTCAGTCAGGAAAGCAAAGGCTAGCTTTTTCAAGCAGAAATTTGCATCCTGTAGCTCTAACTCCAAAAAGTTTTGGGACACTGTAAAGTCCATGGAGAACAAGAGCACCTCCTCCCAGCTGCCCACTGCACTGAGGCTAGGTAACACGGTCACCACTGATAAATCCATGATAATCAAATTTCAATAAGCATTTCTCTACGGCTGGCCATGCCTTCCTCCTGGCTACTCCAACCCTACTCCAACAACCCCCCCCCCCCTCGCAGCTACTCGCCCGAGCCTCCACAGCCTCTTCTTCACCCAAATCCAGATAGCAGATGTTCTGAAAGAGCTGCAAAACCTAGACCCGTACAAATCAGCTGGGCTAGATAATCTGGACCCTCTCTTTCTAAAACTATTCACCGCCATTTTTGCAACCCCTATTACCAGCCTGTTCAAAGGGGGTGACACTCTTGACTCAAACTGCTATAGACCTATATCTATCCTGCCCTGCCTCTCTAAAGTCTTCAAAAGCCAAGTTAACAAACAGATCACTGACCATTTCGAATCCCACCGTACCTTCTCCGCAGTGCAATCCGGTTTCCGAGCCGGTCACGGGTCCACCTCAGCCACGCTCAAGGTACTAAATGATATCATACCTGCCATCGATAAAAGACAGTACTGTGCAGCCATCTTCATCGACCTGGCCAAGGCTTTCGACTCTGTCAATCACCGTATTCTTAACGGCAGACTCAATAGCCTTGGTTTCTCTAATGACTGCCTCGCCTGGTCACCAACTACTTTGCAGACAGAGTTCAGTGTGTCAAATCGGAGGGCTTGTTGTCCGGACCTCTGGCAGTCTCTATGGGGGTACCACAGGGTTCAATTCTCGGGCCTACTCTTTTCTCTGTATATATCAGTGATGTCGCTCTTGGTGCGGGTGATTCCCTGATCCACCTCTACGCAGACGACACCATTCTGTATACTTCTGGCCCTTACTTGGACACTGTGCTAACTAACCTCCAAATGAGCTTCAATGCCATACGACACTCCTTCCGTGGCCTCCAACTGCTCTTAAATGTTAGTAAAACCAAATGCATGCTTTTCAACCATTTGCTGCCCACACCCGCCCACCCGACTAGCATCACCACCCTGGACGATTCTGACCTAGAATATGTGGACAACTATAAATACCTAGGTGTCTGATTAGACTGTTAACTCTCCTTCCAGACTCATATTAAACATCTCCAATCCCAAATCAAATCTAGAATCGGCTTTCTATTTCGCAACAAAGCCTCCTTCACTCACGCCGCCAAACTTACCCTTGTAAAACTGACTATCCTACCGATCCTCAACTAATAGCTTCCAATACTCTACTCAGCAAACTGGACGCAGTCTATCACAGTGCCATCCGTTTTGTTACCAAATCACTTTATACCACCCACCACTGCGACCTGCATGCTCTAGTCGGCTGGCCCTCGCTACATATTCGTCGCCAGACCCACTGGCTCCAGGTCATCTATAAGTTTATGCTTTGTAAAGCTCCGCCTTAACCCAGTTCACTGTTCACAATAACATCACCTATCCGTAGCACACGTTCCAGCAGGTATATCTCACTGATCATCCCTGTGACGTAGAAGTCCGTCACTGGCCGCGGACAGCATTTGGTACTTTAACGCACGCACACATTCATCACTCCTCCCTGCTCCGTTATCAGATAAGTTAACAATGTGGGTCGACACACAAGTTAACTTCTCTATCTTAGTACATACATTTCACACTTACGTCAGTAACCGGTTATGGTATAAAGAAATAAACAGACAAGTGTTCATATTTAATATAAGCAATAATTATTATACTTAGATGTTATGGACGAGTGCGTTGTTTGTTCTGTTCCTCTCGCTCTCTCTCCATCTCTGTAGCTTCCGGCTATGCTGGATAAGGACCCGAGCTAAGGGAATTGGGCTTACTTTGTAGTGCCTGTCCGGAATGGCTCATTAATGTAAATGGGCATGTTGGTTGACACTGTCAGTAGTGATGTACTTTTGTAAATGTTATATTGTGATGTTTCATAAACGTGTTGCAATGTATATATTTTGGTATGTTTAGATAAATGGAAACTGTAGGTTGAATAGGTAATTGCTTAATTAATTAGTGTTAATTGTTCTGAGGGGAGGGGCTACCCCTACAAAAGCAGCCTCTCTTTCAGTTCATGGAGAGGCATTCTGGATTGAGCTGTAGGTGGGGCAGCATTGTTTTTAGCTGACCCATAAGGTTTGATGGCAGTACTGTTGTTTTTGTTCCGGAATCACTATGTAAATAAACACCTTTGCACAGAAGAACTTTTGCGGCTCCGCCATCTTTTTATTTTTTATGGAGGTTAGGTTTTCCAGTTTAGCCTTCTGGCCTACTCTACGTGACATATGGTGGCAGCAGTGGGATGGCGCACCGCAAATCAGTGAATTCCAACAAGAGAGGTAAAGGAATGCGTACAGGATTGCGTTCTCAGCAGCAGCATCAACTGTCATAAAAGGTAATTGAAGTTGAAACGGGGTGGAATACCATGGAATCTTCTGGTGAAGAGGTTAATTATGAGAAACTAGGAGCCCGACCAAGGGGCCAAACACAACCAGAACTGTTTGAGGTACTGGTTGAACCAGCAGATACAGCCATAAGAGACCAGCTGACTGGAGGAGCAGTTGGGGGACCAGAACCACACCCAACCATGGTAGCCCTTTTCCAGCAACTTTTCACCTGCCTTGAGAAGAGGGACGAAGACCTCAAGCAGGAGTTTCGGGGCCTACGCCAATCTATCCTCACAGCTCCTCACCAAGCGGAACTCATCAGTGAGAGCCCAAGATTGGGTCTGCCAACACCAGGACGACAAAGGCTTGACGCAGCAGGGACTTCAACTCCACAGCAGGATCCCCAAGCAGTAATGAGGCCAGCCCCAGCACCCGGAGACCAGTCCAGCAGTGTTAACGTTCATCTTCCAGCATTCCTGAGGAAGGAGCCAAAGATGCCCTCATACCAGCAGGGGGAGGACATTGAAAACTACTTGCTGAGGTTTGAGCGAATGGCCAAGACGTGGCAGTGGCCGGAGGTAGAGTGGGCCTGCAGGCTTGTCCCATTGCTCACGGGCAAGGCCTTAGAGGCTTACACAGCAATGGATGAGGGGCTGTCCAACGTCTACAAGGGCTTGAAGGAAGCGCTGCTGGTGAAGTTTGACATCTCCCCGGAGACCTACCGTCAACGCTTTAGAGCTGCATTGACGCCATCGGGTGAGTCGCCGACAGAGACGTACCACCGCCTCAAGGGTCTCTACCGACGATGGGTTCGACCGGAGGAGAAGACACAGGACGAGATCGGTGAGGTCATCATCCTCGAGCAACTTCTACAAGTTCTACCACACGACATTCGAACCTGGGTCCGAGAGCACGAGCCCAAGGACGGGCTTATGGCGGCCAAGCTTTCACTGCAGTACCTTAATGCACGTAAAGGGGGCCCACCACGACCTGCAGCACCCGCTCCAAGGAGTCTCCGAGACACAAGGGACATCAGAGATGCCAGAGATGGAGGTAACTCTGGGGGTTATGTGTCTGGGAGGAGGGAGGTAAGGGATCATGCAGTTCGCTCTGATGGGAGGGGTCTGACCTGTTTTTACTGCCGACAGCAGGGGCACAAGGCTTCAATGTGTCCGCTACGTAAATCCAAGCTCTCAGGTTACTGTTATGTGCCCAGAGAGGGGGATGGTGTTCAGAATAGACAGACTGGGGAAGGGTCAGTCTTGGTACCTGTAAAAGTGAATGGTAAAAGCCTTACTGCAATGATTGACACCGGCAGTTCCCTGTCGTTGATCAGAAAATGTAATGTACCTGTTAATGACATTGATTACGGTCACCAGACACTGATCCAATGTGTCCATGGTGACCAGTCACAGCAGCCCACAGCTGAACTCACAGTGGAGATTCAGGGTCAGAAATACCTCCTCAAAGTTGGGGTAATGGAGAAGCTACCTTTTGAGATGATTTTGGGGAGGGATGTGCCTGTTCTCTCTGATCTGTTGGGAAGTGTGGGGGGTCAGCTATATGAGCAGTCAGTTTGCCAGTCTGATGTTCAGGTGTCATGTTCAGTTGTCACTCGTGCCCAGGCCAAAGCTGGTTTACAACCTCTGCCTGACTTATGTGATAGTCTGTGTGAGGGGGGAACCAAAGGGCCCAGAAAGTCACGCCGCCAGCGGCGTCTTGAGAAGTATGTGGGAACCTCTGTGCCTGTTGCTGATGTGTCTGGGTTAGAAGTGCAATGGGATGTTCCACAAAACTTTGCTACACTGCAGAAGTCTGATGCAACCTTGAAAGGTTTATTTGATAAGGCCTTAGCTGGGGACAGCCAATCTTCATGTGGGGGAATATACACAGTAGACAACCACATACTCTACCTTGGGTCAGAAGCAGATAGCAGGAAGTTAGTGGTGCCATCTACATGTAGACCACTTGTTCTCAACCTTGCACATACAGTTCCATGGGCAGGCCATCTAGGGCAACATAAGACCTATCTTAGGCTAGGCTCCCATTTCTTTTGGCCCTCCCTGTATACTGATGTACAAACATACTGCAAAACATGCCCCACGTGCCAGAAAACCAGTGCTGTCCGTAGGTCTGACCGGGCTCCTCTATGTTCACTGCCAGTTATCTCTACCCCATTCAAGAGAATTGCAATGGACATTGTTGGACCCTTGAAGAAGAGTAGTGCAGGTTACCAGTATATATTGGTGATCTGTGACTATGCCACCCGGTTCCCAGAAGCCTTCCCACTCCGTTCCATAACCACTCCAAAAATAATCAGTGCTCTTGTTCAGCTCTTTTCTCGTGTAGGAATCCCAGATGAAATCCTGACGGACCAAGGCACAAACTTCACTTCACGACTGATGGTTCAACTCCACCGACAGCTGGGCATTAAGGGCTTGAGGACCACTCCCTACCATCCCCAAACGGATGGGCTCATAGAGAGATTCAATCAAACGCTCAAGAACATGCTGAGGAAGTTTGTGGCTGACACTGGTAAAGACTGGGATAAGTGGTTACCCTTTCTGCTTTTTGCTTACAGGGAGGTGCCTCAGGCATCGACAGGTTTCTCGCCATTCGAACTCCTCTATGGATGGCCAGTGCAGGGACCACTGGACCTGCTGAAGAGGTGCTGGGAAGGTTCCCCAGTAGCTACCTCAGGACAGGGGATTGTCCAGTACGTTCTCCAGATGCGAGACAGGCTGGAGCGGTACCGAGAGGAAGCTAGGGCAAACCTTCAGCAAGCCCAGAAGGCCCAGAAGCGAGGTTATGACCAGCACGCTCGCCACAGAGAGTTTAAGCCAGGACAGAAAGTCCTGCTCCTCCTTCCCTCGTCTACCAGCAAGCTCCTTGCGCAGTGGCAAGGGCCGTACCTAATCGGGAGGAAGATGGGTCCGGTGACCTACGAGGTGCTGCACCCGGACAAGGGTAAGGAGAAGCAAACCTACCATGTGAACCTCCTCAAGGCCTGGGAGGAGAAAGAGGAACTCTCCAAGGTAAAATCCTTTCTGGTCCGCAGAGTCGAAGAAGAGGATGAGTCAGATGGGGTCACAGAGGCATGGAAAGGACGAGCAGAGGTCATACTGGCTCACCTAGAAGAAGACAAGCAAGATGAGCTGAAGCAGCTGTTTGGCAAGTATCCGGCCCTCTTCAGTCAGAGGCCAGGAAGAACCAAAGTCCTGGAACACGTCATTCGTTTGAAGCCTGGCCAGAACCCTGTCCGCCAGCATCCTTACCGTGTGCCTGAGAGGCTGGTGGTAGCCCTCAAAGAAGAGGTCCACACCATGATAGAGATGGATGTTGTCGAGCCATCGTCAAGTGAATGGAGCAGCCCTATTGTCATTGTTCCAAAGAAGGATGGCTCTTTGCGCGTCTGCATGGACTTCCGTAAGGTGAATGCCATCTCCCAGTTTGATGCCTACCCCATGCCCCGCATTGACGACTTACTGGAGAGAATCGGTAGAGCTCATTACATCACCACATTGGATCTCTGCAAAGGGTACTGGCAGGTGCCCCTGGACGAACAATCCAAGGCCTACACTGCGTTCCGAACACCGATGGGCCTGTTCCAGTTCAAGGTCATGCCGTTTGGCCTTCATGGGGCCCCTGCGACTTTCCAGAGGCTGATGGACAAGGTCCTCCAGGACTGTGATGATTACTGTGCTGCTTACTTGGACGACGTGGTGATCTACAGCCACTCCTGGGAGGAGCACATACAGCATCTTAGCAGAGTCCTGGGGAAGATCCATGATGCAGGCCTCACGCTTAACCTCCTGAAGTGTGAGTGGGCAAAACAGGAGACAAAGTACCTGGGTTACCAGCTGGGTAAGGGTGAAGTTCGACCTCAGGTGGACAAAGTGGAGTCCATCAGGAACAGCCCTCAACCCAGAACCAAGACACAGGTGAAGTCCTTCCTAGGTCTGGCAGGATGGTACCGGAGATTCATTCCGCAGTTTTCGACCATCGCTGTCCCTCTGACCAACCTCACTTCAAAGGTGGCCAGCAACCCTGTGAAGTGGACTGAGGAGTGTGAGGAAGCCTTCAGAATACTGAAAAAACAACTGTGCTCATTCCCTGTTCTCCAGACCCCTGATTTTCAGAAGAGGTTTCTCGTGCAGGTGGACGCTTCGGCTACGGGAATTGGAGCTGTACTGGCCCAAGGGGAGCCAGGAGAAGAGCTTCCTGTGCTGTACCTGAGTCGGAAGCTGTTGCCGAGGGAAACCAGGTATTCGACAATCGAGAAGGAGTGCCTGGCTATAAAGTGGGCCCTAGATAGCCTCCGTTACTACCTTCTTGGGAGGGAATTTGACCTACACACAGACCACAGAGCACTGACCTGGATCCAGACCATGAAGGACCGGAATTCTCGTGTGACCAGGTGGTATCTGGAGCTCCAGCCCTTCAGGTTCTGTGTCCGTCATAAGGCAGGAAAAGAAAATGTCACGCAGACTACCTATCCAGGCTCCCGAACCTGGTCGCTTCAGGAGAGGAGGAAGGTAATGTGACGTAGAAGTCCGTCACTGGCCGCGGACAGCATTTGGTACTTTAACGCACGCACACATTCATCACTCCTCCCTGCTCCGTTATCAGATAAGTTAACAATGTGGGTCGACACACAAGTTAACTTCTCTATCTTAGTACATACATTTCACACTTACGTCAGTAACCGGTTATGGTATAAAGAAATAAACAGACAAGTGTTCATATTTAATATAAGCAATATTTATTATAATTAGATGTTGTTTGTTCTGTTCCTCTCTCTCTCCATCTCTGTAGCTTCCGGCTATGCTGGATAAGGACCCGAGCTAAGGGAATTGGGCTTACTTTGTAGTGCCTGTCCGGAATGGCTCATTAATGTAAATAAACACCTTTGCACAGAAGAACTTTTGCGGCTCCGCCATCTTTTTATTTTTTATGGAGGTTAGGTTTTCCAGTTTAGCCTTCTGGCCTACTCTACGTGACACACCGTTTTGTTACCAAATCACTTTATACCACCCACCACTGCGACCTGCATGCTCTAGTCGGCTGGCCCTCGCTACATATTCGTCGCCAGACCCACTGGCTCCAGGTCATCTATAAGTTTATGCTTGGTAAAGCTCCGCCTTATCTCAGTTCACTGTTCACAATAACAACACCTACCCGTAGCACACGTTCCAGCAGGTATATCTCACTGATCATCCCCAAAGCCAACACCTTATTTGGCCGCCTTTCCTTCCAGTTCTCTGCTGCCAGTGACTGGAACGAATTGCAAAAATCGCTGAAGCTGGAGACTTATATTTCCCTCACCAACTTTAAACATCAGCTATCTGAGCAGCTAACCGATTGCTGCAGCTGTACATAGTCCATCTGTAAATAGCCCACCCAATCTACCTACCTCATCCCCATATTGTTTTTATTTACTTTTCTGCTCTTTTGCACACCAGTATCTCTACTTGCACATCATCATCTGCTCATTTATCACTCCAGTGTTAACCTGCTAAATTGTAATGGCCTATTTATTGCCTACCTCCTCATGCCTTTTGCACACACTGTATATAGACTTTCTTTTTTTCTACTGTGTCATTGATTTGTTTATTGTGTTATTGGCTTGTTTATTGTTTATTCCATGTGTAACTCTGTTGTCTGTGTCACACTGCTTTGCTTTATCTTGGCCAGGTCACAGTTGTAAATGAGAACTTGTTCTCAACTAGCCTACCTGGTTAAATAAAGGTGAAATAAAAATAAAATACATTTAAAAAAATATATACGTAGACTCTAAGTATATGCATGGTCGTCTCTTAACAGTCAGGTATAAATTAGCTAGCCTAACCAACCAGTCAGCCAATTGAAGTCTCATGACTGCAGCCCTGAACTTACTGTCTGTCAATAACCCAGTAGTCGAGACCGGGAGTAGTCTACGCTCTGTTCACCTGAAGTAACACACAACACTGTTCTTCTGAAGTAACACAACACTGTTCTTCTGAAGTAACACATAACCAGTGTTCACCAGAAGTAACACACAACCACTGTTAAGATCCAATTAAGTATGTTAAAATTCAATGAAATAATGAAGTATGAGAGAGTCTAGCTAAAGATCAGCAGACCTTTGTGATTTAGCGAGAGGAAACATTCTCTGTTTGTAACTGGAAAACAGCTAACAGTAACTAGTTACTATTAGCCTGATATACATTATAGATGTACTCAACCCAATAGATGAATCTACTCACTGTCAATGTTTCAGTATTAAAGGAACAATGCAGCCGTTTTGATATAAATATCAAATATATTCTGAGTAACAATTAAGTACCTTACTGTGATTGTTTTCAATGAAAATGGCCAAAAATAAACAAAAATAGCTTCTTAGCAAAGAGCAATTTCTCAAGCAAGAATTTTGCTAGGACTGTCTGAGAATGGTCTGAGTTGGGAGGGGAAAACTCAAAACTAGCTGTTATTGGCAGAGAGTTTTGGAACTCTTGTCTTATTGGTCTATTAACTAACATACTCCTACAAATTCAGCAGGCAGGCCAAAACTCCATCTCACCAAAACAGGATGAAATTTCAGGTGGTCTTTTCAAGCAGCTCTTACACTAAATCTTCACAATTTCACAGTATTACTTCAACTTCCTAGTGTGGAACTATATATAAAATACAGAAACACAATGTTGACTGCACTGAGCCTGTAATATATTAGCATGAACAACAGTAATATATTAGCAAAAACAACAGTCTACCTAGCCCTGAGATGTGATCTTCTTGCACACCATTCTGCTGTCCTCTGAATAGATGTTATTTCATCCTGATCCTGCCTGTTCCATTCTGCTGTCCTCTGAATAGATGTTATTTTATCCTGATCCTGCCTGTTCCATTCTGCTGTCCTCTGAATAGATGTTATTTCATCCTGATCCTGCCTGTTCCATTCTGCTGTCCTCTGAATAGATGTTATTTCATCCTGATCCTGCCTGTTCCATTCTGCTGTCCTCTGAATAGATGTTATTTCATCCTGATCCTGCCTGTTCCATTCTGCTGTCCTCTGAATATATGCTATTTCATCCTGATCCTGCCTGTTCCATTCTGCTGTCCTCTGAATAGATGTTATTTCATTCTGATCCTGCCTGTTCCATTCTGCTGTCCTCTGAATAGATGTTATTTCATCCTGATCCTGCCTGTTCCATTCTGCTGTCCTCTGAATAGATGTTATTTCATCCTGATCCTGCCTGTTCCATTCTGCTGTCCTCTGAATAGATGTTATTTCATCCTGATCCTGCCTGTTCCATTCTGCTGTCCTCTGAATAGATGTTGTTTCATCCTGATCCTGCCTGTTTCAGGTCAACATTCACAAAGCTGCGGGGCCAGATGGATTACCAGGATGTGTACTCAAAGCATGCACGGGCCAACTGGCAAGTGCCTTCACTGACATTTTCAACCTCTCCCTGACCGAGTCTGTAATACCAACATGTTTCAAGAAGACCACCATAGTCCCTGTGCCCAAGGATGCGAAGGTACCCTGCCTAAATGATTACTGCCCTGTAGCACTCACATCAGTAGCCTTGAAGTGCTTTGAAAGGCTGGTCATGGCTCACATCAAAAGCATCATCCCGGATACCCTAGACCCACACCAATTTGCATAATGCCCCAACAGATCCACAGATGACACAATCTCAATCAAAGGAACACCTATGTGAGAATGCTGCTCATTGACTACAGCTCAGCGTTCAACACCATAGTGCCCACAAAGCTCATCACAAAGCTAAGGACCCTGGGACTAAACACCTCCCTCTGCAACTGGATCCTGGACTTCCTGACGGGCTGCCCCCAGGTGGTAAGGGTAGGCAACAACATGTCTGCCACGCTGATCTGAGGCCACTCAGGGGTGCATGCTTAGTCCCCTCCTGTACTCCCGGTTCACCAACATCTGCGTGGCCAAACATGACTCCAACACCATCAATAGGTTTGCTGACAACACAACAGTGGTAGGCCTGATTACCGACAATGATGAGACAGTCTATAGGGAGGAGGTCAGAGACATGGCAGTGTGGTGCCAGGACAACAACCTCTCCCTCAATGTAATCAAGACAAAAGAGCTGATCGTGGACAACAGGAAAAGGCGGGCCGAACAGGCCGCCTTTAACATCGACAAGGCTGTAGTGGAGCGGGTCGAGAGTTTCAAGTTCCTTGGTGTCCACATCACCAATGAACTATCATGGTCCAAACACTCCAAGACAGTCGTGAAGAGGGCACGACAACACCTTTTCCCCCTCAGGAGTCTGAAAAGATTTGGCATGGGTCCCCAGATCCTCCAAAAATTATACAGCTGCACCATCGAGAGCATGCTGACCTGCTGCATCACCGCCTGGTATGGCCTTTAATTCTGATTGGCTGACAGCTGTCATAAGTCAGACCGTATACCACGATTATGACCTAACATTTATTTTTACTGCTCTATAGCAATAAGGCACCTCGGGAGTTTGTGATATATGGCCAATATACCACGGCTAAGGGCTGTATCCAGGCACTCCGCATTGCGTCGTGTTTAAGAACAGCCCTTAGCCGTGGAATATTGGCCATATACCACTCCGCCTCAGACCTTATTGCTTAAATAATACAGTTAGTATACCAAACATTAGGAATACCTTCCTAATATTGAGTTGCAACCGCCCATTCAAACTGGTGCACCTGGCATACCCCGTTCAAAGGCACTTCCATGTTTAGTCTTGCCCATCCACACTCTGAATGGCACACACACCATCCATGTCGCAATTGTCTAAAGGCTTAAAAATCCTTCTTTTATACTGCAGTTGGTTTAATTCAGGGTCACATAGAGTGTTTCTTAGTAGTCTTAAACAAATCTACTTTGAAACAAAAGTATACACCTCATATACATGGTTAAGGGCTTAAAGAAAAGGAAGACACCTGTACCATGTCAGATATAGAGTTGAAATGTATTACATTTTGAGTTTGCATCCCAATATTACACTCTATATATATCAAAGAAGACTGAAATATAACTAAACCGCTTGACATAGAAACAACGGATGGCTTTAAAAACAATTCTGTTTATTAGTTATGAAATTATGAAAAATATGAATAACGTTCCACCCATGAGGTCACTAGGTAATTTGACATCAATAAGGGATCAGAACTTTCACCTGGATTCACCTGGTCAGTCTCATGGAAAGGGCAAGTGTTCTTAATGTTTTGTATACTCAGTGTGTGCATATATATATATATATATATATATATATATATATATATATATATATATATATATATATATATATATATATATATATATACTTTATTTTTTTGGGGGGTAGACTCATTCTGATATTTAAACATTTATTTCATTTTACTTTTTGGATTCTGTGTGTATTGTTATTGTAATGCTAGATATTACTGCACTGTTGGAGCTAGAAAACATACGCATTTCACTGCACCTGCAATAACATTTGCAAATCTGTGTACAAATCTGTGTACACGACCAATAAACTTTGATTTGCTTTGATTTGAACAGAATTGAGACACAATTTATGGTCCAAGTTAAGATATCAATTGGTTCCAAATACATTCCATTTCTTTGTGCTTTTTTTGTTGTTGTTGTTCAAACATACTTGTTAGGAATACTGCAACACTTGTGCAACAGAATCGTGACAAGTTATGAGTTAAGGTCCAAATCAAGTTCATTGGTTGCGGATATTCTGTCTCCTCGTGCTCCCTGTTCTCTTCATACTAAGTGGCTGTGGCTTGTTCCTTTAGTGTGTTTCACAGCTTTTTGTTCTGGGCGTGTGCCAGTGACCGTACTTTGAACCAACAGCTGGAGCAAGGGTGTGCAGCCAAAGATAGCTGAAGTGTTTTTTTTTTGCTTTCTCTCCAAGTCTACGACCTACTCTGTGCCAAGCGGCTGCTAACTAATACCAGCGTCTATCCTGACCGTAGTGCCAAACAAGCGACTCTGAGACCTGCACTCCCTCTCAGTCCCACCGCGACGACTGACTCTCCTACTCTGTGTCCCAAGTGGTATACTATACCCTATTTATTGCAGTACTCAAAAGTATACTACAGTTAAAAAGTTTGGGGTCACTTAGAAATGTCCTTGTTTTCCATGAAAACATATATGAAACGAGTTGCAAAATGAATAGGAAATATAGTCAAGACGTTGACAAGGTTATAAATAATGATTTTTAATTGAAATAATAATTGTGTCCTTCAAACTTGGCTTTCGTAAAAGAATCCTCCATTTGCAGCAATTACAGTCTTGCAGACCTTTGGCATTCTAGTTGTCAATTTGTTGAGGTTATCTGAAGAGATTTCACCCCAAGCTTCCTGAAGCACCTCCCACAAGTTGGATTGGCTTGATAGGCACTTCTTACGTTCCATACGGTCAAGCTGCTCCCACAACAGCTCAATAAGGTTGAGATCCTGTGACTGTGCAGGACACTCCATTATAGACAGAATACCAGCTGACTGCTTCTTCCCTCAATAGTTTTTGCATAGTTTGGAGCTGTGCTTTGGATCATTGTCCTGTTATAGGAGAAAATTGGCCCTAATTAAGCGCCGTCCGCAGGGTATGGCATGGTGTTACAAAATGGAGTGATAGCCTTCCTTCTTCAAGATCCCTTTTACCCTGTACAAATCTCCTACTTTACCACCACCAAAGCACCATCGCATTGCCTCCACCATGCTTGACAGATGGAGTCAAGCACTCCTCGAGCATCTTTTTATTTTTTCTGCGTCTCACAAATGTTCTTCTTTGTGATCCGAACACTTCAAACTTACAGTAGATTTGTCTGTCCGTAAAAAAAAATTCCAATCTTCCTCTGTCCAGTGTCTGTGTTCTTTTGCCCATCTTAATCTTTTATTTTTATTGGCCAGACTGAGATATGGCTTTTTCTTTGCAACTCTGCCTAGAAGGCCAGCATCCCGGGGTTGCCTCTTCACTGTTGACGTTGAGACTGGTGTTTTGTGTGTACTATGTAGATATTCCATAAAAAATATGCCATTTCCAGCTACAATAGTCATTTACAACATTAACAATGTCTACACTGTATTTCTGATCAATTTGATGTTATTTTATTGGACAGAAAATGTGCTTTTCTTTCAAAAACAAGGACATTTCTAAGTGACCCCAAACTTTTGAACGGTAGTGTAGTGCAATATGTAGGCAATAGGGTGAATTTTTTTTACTCAGCCCCACAGTCCTAGTATGACCCACAGGGGCTCTGACTAACGGATAGCTGGAACAACTGGCTGGTTGCTAGCTGGAATTACTGGCTGGCTGCCAGCTGGCTCTGACTAGCTGCTAGCTAGAACAATTGGCTGGCTGTTAGCTGGAATGAATGGCCGGCTGCTAGCTGGCACTGACTAGCTGCCAGTTGGAATGACTGGCTGACTGTTAGCGGGCTCTGACTAGCTGCTAGCAGGAATGACTGGCTAGCTCTGACTAGCTGCTAGCAGGAATGACTGGCTAGCTCTGACTAGCTGCTAACTAGAATGACTGGCTGACTGTTAGCTGAAATGACTGGCTGGCTGCTAGCAAGCTCTGATTAGCTGCTAGCTGGAATGACTGACTGGCTGCTAGCTGGAATGACTGACTGGCTGCTAGTTGGAACGACTGGCTGGCTGCTAAAAAGCTCTGACTAGCTGCTAGCTGGAACGACTGGCTGGCTGCTAGCTGGAACGACTGGCTGGCTGCTAGCTGGAATGACTGGCTGGCTGTTTGTTCCAGACACTCAACTTTGACCATACCCTCACAGTTCCACACAGCTGTTGTTTTTGTCTGCTGGATGAGTTCAGCAAGAAGTCATTGTTTGGTCTTGGAAGTACTTGTTCTATCCACCAACCACAACCCACACATACGCATATGTTTGGTCAGTCTGTTCAGTCATTGTTCTCTATTTCATAACAACATCCGTTCTCATATTCCCTTTGTGGATTTGTTTCCACCTCTCTCTTGTTGACAGTGCTAATATAAACAGTAGTGTGTTATATCCTGTTTGCAAGTCATGACTATTTGGACATAGAGTCCGATTCAATTTTTTTATGATTTAGGCTACCTCACTATGATCATATTTACATCTGTTTGCAAACTTGTTTTTCCTAAAAAAGTATAATTCCAGGCTTACATTTCAGAGTATATTACCTCAGTAGTTAACAATATAAACTGGGTAGAAAGGAAGCTATTTCACGTTCTATCGGCTGCCTTTTATGACATTCATCCATTGATGTTGTTCAGACAAAAACAAGCATGATAAATACCTTAGCATTTATAAATAGGGTTGATAGAAGCTGCCTGTTAATCCCCAAAACAAAGTTTAGTACCGAGGACAAAGATTAAGATCAAAGTGAACTTTATTTCGAGAACATTTTGCAGTATGTTTACCTGTTTTTGTGTTGTTTTCACAGTTGACTGGATGTTGCTTTCCATGATTTCAGCTCTAAAAAATAATGTTATTTTTCCCATAAGAAAACTTACTGGCGCTAACAGACTCCATATGTCTTTTCTTCACCTTCTTCATGTTTAGTTGTTTCGCAAATGGCACCATATTCCCTTTTTTAGTTCGCTAGGACCCATTGCCCCCTGGTCAAAAGTAGTACACTATTTAGTGAATAGGGTGCCATTTGTGAGGCACCTCTTAGTTAGTGCCAAGTCAACAGTTGTATTTTAGAGAGTCAGGCGAGTTAACGGGAAAATAAAGCCAGTTCATATAAAACGTCCTGCTTGAGTTTATTTGATGAGAATAGGTCAAAAGTCAAAACACTGTGTTAAAATGGCTTTACAGTTTAGTGTGGCAAAGGTTAGACAATCGTACACTAATATAAATGTTTTGGAACTGTAGTAAGAAAATATATTTTAAAAAATGGCTTCTCAATAGCTATTTAGATGTGGTACAATTCTGTCGGATAATATTCTCTAATAAGACACCATGAGAACACTTCCTGCTATACTACTAAACCTATCCTGTGGAAACGCTTCATCTTACCCATTGTGAACCCAATGAACTGTAGTCAGTTGAATAGCAGTAGCTGTTTGTGTAAGAACGGTGTATGTACTGAACGCCTGATGTGCTGTCTTAAAACAGTGTAGGTAAACAACATGTATTTGGTCAGCAGCCAATCCTCTTATTCAACTGTAGATTGTGAAGAACATATTACTTGCATGTATTACTATTGGGGGAATCCGATTTTAGCATAAAATGTTCACAGATTAGTTTATGTGAGAGTTATGTGTTTGCTGAAGTGCAGAAAGTGGCCCATAAAGACTATGTTATTTCTGTTCTGGTTTAGAAACTAGGCCTTTGGGATTCAAATCAGGAAAATTGTGCAAAACTAAGACATTTTTTTTATTCCAGAACATGTGTTATATCTTTTCTGATGAGAGGTCAAACAACAGAGCATTACTTTTCACTAGAGTAAGGTTGCAAAATTCAGGTACTTTGAATAAATTCCCTGGTTTTCCCAAAATCCCGGTTGGAGGCTCCCGGGGAATCAGCAGGAATCCGAATGCTCCAACCAGGATTTGACAAACCAGAGAAATTGTTGAAAGTTCCTGTAATTTGGCAACCATAGGACAGAGTACTATTGGGTTATGGTCAATATTAGTGTACTATAAAGGGAATAGGGTGCCATATGGGATGCAGAACTTGGGAAGTTATCCTGGACACAAACAGTTGGGCCGAGGTAGAATATTAAAACCATATGCGAGCACTGTATAAAGCTCATCTGGCAGGCAGAAGCAGAGAACTGAGCTCTGCAAGTGGAAACTATAGTAATCCCTACTCTGTTTTGGTTCGGGGCACTAATTCAACATTAACTGCTGTGTTGCATTTTTTTTTTTTAACCTTTTTTTAAAATGGAAAAACACCCACGCCTTCAGCAAGGGGGATGGGTGTTGCCGGGTGGGCGAAAGTTCCAAAGGGGAGTGGCCGTTGAACAGGATATAGAGTTTATGGTGATTATGAGTTTGGGACTGTTCCCACCTGTAATGGAGAAAATAGCTGTAATGAATGTATACACCACACCTCCATTCAGCATGTGTGATGAATGAATCACGGATCAAGTCAATTGTATCTGTTTTGACATTAGTCAAATCAAATGTATTTATAAAGCCCTTCTTACATCAGCTGATGTCACAAAGTGCTGTACAGAAACCCAGCCAAAAACCCCAAACAGCAAGCAATGCAGATGTAGAAGCACGTCAGGACTTAGTCAGCTGTCAGGACTTGGATTGGATGTGTTTACATTTCTAAATCAAGCTCATGTGCTATGTACAAATGGGACCCTATTCCCTATATAGTTTACTTCGTCTGACCAGGGCCAGTAGTGCACTTTAGAGGAAATAGGATGCCATTTGGGATGCAACCTGTGTGTATTTAAACCTTTAGTGGACCATGTTATTAAGGGTCAGACATCTTGTTAATTCAAGACATGAGAGCCGTTCAAACTCCAACACCCTGTTATCCTCTGGGCCAGACACAATCTTTGTCCCTGTCAGGAATAGAGACTTACACACATATCGGTAGATGCCAAAAGAAAAAGCATTTAGCTACATTTGTTAGTACTTGTGTTGTTTATAGTTACAATCTCCATGTCATTTGTTCATACAGTATGCAGCTTCAAATCAGCAGACTGTCATGCATGTACATATGTTATGTCACCTCATTGATGTAATCTGGGATATTTTCTATTCGTTGTGAACTGGATGTTACATACAGCCAATGGGCTGACTAACATCTTCCTCCACCCCCTCTGGGCTGACTAACATCTTCCTCCACCCCCTCTGCCATTGGGCTGACTAACATCTTCCTCCACCCCCTCTGGGCTGACTAACATCTTCCTCCACCCCCTCTGCCATTGGGCTGACTAACATCTTCCTCCACCCCCTCTGGGCTGACTAACATCTTCCTCCACCCCCTCTGGGCTGACTAACATCTTCCTCCACCCCCTCTGCCATTGGGCTGACTAACATCTTCCTCCACCCCCTCTGGGCTGACTAACATCTTCCTCCACCCCCTCTGCCATTGGGCTGACTAACATCTTCCTCCACCCCCTCTGCCATTGGGCTGACTAACATCTTCCTCCACCCCCTCTGCCAATCTCGACGTGTTGTAAAAACGGATTAAGTTTATTTTAAAACATTTGATTTTGACATCCAGACCTGTCGTATCATTTTAACCAGCTGTCAAGTAAGAGACTGAAAAATGGTTGATGATTTGGCCAGAACCCTTTCGGGACAACTTTCTATAAATATAACTGACACATTGACAAATTGACCTAGTCCAGTGAATCAAGGCTCCTTCCCAAATAGCACCATATTCCCTATATAGTGCACTACTTTCGACCAGGGCCTATTGGGAAGTAGTGCACTATAAAGGGAATAGGGTGCCATTAAGGTTGATACCTAACAACCATTACCATCAAATATCCTATTTTTTTAATAGATCACTACATTTGTATCAGATATGTCCAGTCATAGATTTGCAGTTTATAATCTTACCATATCAGGGCCGATTCTATATACGTGCACACACTGGTGGAATGATGGAAATAATCACATTGTATTTGTCACATGTGCCGAATACAAACAGGTGTAGACCTTGCAGTTAAATGCTTACTTACAAGCCTTTAAACAACAATGCAGTTTTAAGAAAACATTTTTTTAGTAAAAAATAGATGAGTTAAAAAAAATCTATAAAACTAACAAATAATTAAAAAGCAGCAGTAAAACAACAGTAGCGGGACTATATATAGGGGGAACCGGTACAGAGTCAACGTGGAGGCTATATACAGGGGGAACCGGTACAGAGTCAATGTGCGGGGGCACCGGTTAGTCGAGGTAATTGAGGTAATATGTACATGTAGGTAGAGTTAAAGTGACTATGCATAGATAATAAACAGAGAGTAGCAGCAGCATAAAAGAGGAGGGGGGGGGGTTAATGCAAATAGTCTGTGTAGCCATTTGATTAGGTGTCCAGGAGTCTTATGGCTTGGAGGTAGAAGCTGTTAAGAAGTCT
Organism: Salmo trutta; assembly: GCF_901001165.1. Classification (NCBI taxonomy): domain Eukaryota; kingdom Metazoa; phylum Chordata; class Actinopteri; order Salmoniformes; family Salmonidae; genus Salmo; species Salmo trutta. The sequence continues at coordinate 58,797 of NW_021822651.1, forward strand.
TTTGGACTTAGACTTGGTGCTTGACGCTAGACTTGACAGAGAAAAAAAATAGTTGTGAAGGGGAGCGCCTCGTGATGCATCAGAGAGAGAGTGTACTTTGTTACAAAAAATACAGCATTGAAGCAAAGAACATTAATATAATAATTTAAAATAATTGTAGAATCATCCAAAGCGATACACTACTAGGACAAGTCTTTCCTGAGCCACCAGTCACAAGCTTTAACAGATGTCCTTCCCTAAATGACAAATTAGTCCACAGCTATCTTCTTGATGACTCTCAAAAAAGACTTGGCTAGACCTCAAACCCAAGGGGGCTCTTTTAAATGCAACCAGTGTTAACAATTGCAGAAATATTGCACAGAAAATTTTTTTTTGGGACACAGCTTCTAAAATGGAGTATCAAGTCAAGCATTTTATTAACTGCAAAACCACTCATGTCATCTACAGATTGGAATGTCCACAGTGCAAGGTGTTCTACATTGGATGGACAAAAAGACGCCTTCAAGACCGCTTAACGGAACACAAGTACACCATACGGGTAGGCAATGAAGACTAGCCCATGGCAAGGTACTACAAGTCCTTACACCATGGCAACCCTCCCTCCCTACAAGCCATGTGTCACGCCCTGACCTGAGAGAGCTGTTTTTCTCTGTTTGGTTTGGTCAGGGTGTGGGGTGGGCATTCTATGTTTTCTGTTTCTTTGTGTTTAGCCGAGTATGGTTCCTAATCAGAGGCAGCTGTCTATCATTGTCTCTGATTGGGAATCATACTTAGGCAGCCCTTTTTCCTACTTTCAGTTGTGGGATCTTGTTTTTGTACAGCTCAGTGCAGAACGTGATGTTCGGCTTCCTTCCTTCCTTCCTTCCTTCCTTCCTTCCTTCTTTGTTTGTTTGTTGTTTTATTTAGTGTTCTGAGTTATATTAAAATGTATCATGAGCACTTACCACGCTGCACCTTGGTCTCCTCTCTACGACGATCGTTACACTATTGGGTATTGATCATGTTCCGGCCTCCTTAAACAGTTTATCCGTGTTAAACAGCTTTACCAAAGGGAATGTTTTTGGATTTTACAAACTACAGGCCACTAAGTACCCCTGGTTTAAATGAAGATATGGATTTCTCTCCTTTCATGTAGGGTCGTGATAGGTCCATTTGTCGTCACCTAGTGGACATTTTACACATATTGCACTCAGCTATGTTTAGACTGCTGTGGTCTATGTTTGCTGTGTTCTAATGTACTATAAAAATAGATTGCGCTCCTATTCTTACCACTCTGCACAGATATAGTCAAGGTTAGAACTAACTTTCTAGGGGTTCTGATGCTTCTAGCCTAGAGTTGCATTTTTGATATCATATCTACTGTATATCACTTTTTAATGGTTATAGTATTGCTTACTAGGTGTTGTCCAATGAATTCTGTAACCACTCCCTCTTCAAGTCAGGGTTGATTGGAAAAGCTGTTCAAAAGAGGACATTGTATTATCATATCTTTGTACTCCCTGACGAAGGCCATGCAGCCGAAACGCGTTGGGAGTTTTTAAACTTTGTTTCCGTTGAACATGCCATACAAATAAAGGCATTTTAATTAATTATATGAAGAGTGCCTTGGTCCTCCCTCCTTTCTTTTTAATGACCAATTTACCCCTTTTACCAAAGAGCACCTTCTGTCTACCAAAACTTACTATAGTGTAACATAGCAGTGTCTCCCTTCCTCCTTGTTTTCTACTGGGCCTGCCTGTTGGTCTTAGCTGATTGGCCAAGGCCTCCATTTGTGTGACTGTGAAACAGTTGGGTGTGTATGAATGAACCTCTCTCTCTCTCTCTCTCTCTCCATCTCTCTCTCTCTCTCTCTCTCTCTCTCTCTCTCTCTCTCTCTCAGCCTAAACTGCATCCCTAACAGGCAGTGGTGTGACTTTCTAACACCAAATGGAAACTGCTGACGCAATATTGCCCATTTTTTTAAACTAAAAACGTAAACAAGTAGGATGTCTGTGGTCTGGTGGAGTGGTATGACACATTTGAACAGCCCATCACTTTTCAAAAAGCTTGTTTTTTTCCCAGTCCACTCAGGATGGTTGTAGATGAGGGGGAGGGCCTGAGAAAATGATGACGTCATAACAAACTGACCACTGTGTCAGTCTGCTGTATATTCTGTAGGTCGCCACCTACGGAAACATTGATGAGGGAGGAGAAGTGGAGGCGTGTATTTCTGGTGTAAATAAGGAAACAGTAGCCTATTGCTTAGTAACCTGACTTGCCATGAAAACATCTCTCTCAAAACATGGAAGTGGGTTAGACGATCTTAGCAGAAGCTTTAATTAATGACATTAATGAATAGATGGCTTCGCAGCTCTTAAAAATCTTACTCTTGTGAGGTAATAAGAAGGTAAATGAACAAATGGGAAACAAAATATGTGAAGTGTGGGTTAAATGCAGAAGACACATTTCAGTTGAATGCGTTCAGTTGTGCAACTGACAAGGTATCCCCATTTCACGTTCCCTTGTCTTACTAAGGTGCCTTTTGTCATACCCCTAACTCTAACCCTAACCCCAACTGACTAGGTATCCCCCTTTCCATTTCCCTTTCCTTACTAAGGTGCCTTTAGAAAGTATTCATACTTATTTCCCATGATGCTGTGTTACAGATGGAATTCAAAATGGATTAAATATTTTGTTTTAAACCATCCACACACAATAACCGATAATGACAAAGTGAAAAACATGTTTTTATACATTTCTGTACATTTTTTAAAAAAGAAATACAGAAAAATCGAATTTACATAAATGTTCACACCCCTGAGTCAATACTTTATAGAAGCACCTTTTGCAGCTATTACAGCTGTGAGTCTTTCTAGGAAAGTCTCCACACCTGGATTTGCAATATTTGCACATTATTCTTTTCAAAATTCTTCAAGCTCTGTCAAATTGGTAGTTGATCATTGCTAGACAACCATTTTCAAGTCTTGCCATAGATTTTCAAGTAGATTTAAGTCAAAACTGTAACTCGGCCACACAGGAACATTCACTGTCTTCTTGGTAAGCAACTTCATGGTAGATTTGGCTTTGTTTTTTAGGTTATTGTCCTGCTGAAAGGTTAATTCCTCTCCCAGTATCTGGTGGAGACTGAACAGGTTTTCCTCTAGGATTTTGTCTGTGCTTGGTTCCATTCCATTCATTTTTATCCTGAAAAACTTCCCAGTCCTTAACGATTACAAGCATACCCATAACATGATGCAGCCACCACTATGCTTGAAAATATGGTGAGTGGTACTCAGTAATGTGTTGTATTGGATTTGAACCAAACACTTTGTATTCAGGACAAAAAGTTAATTTCTATGCCACCTTTATTTTGCAGCATAACTAAAGCCTTGTTGCAAACTGGATGCATGTTTTGGAATATTTTTATTCTGTACAGGCTTTCTTCTTTTCACTCTGTCATTTAGGTTAGTATTGTGGAGTAACTACAATGTTGTTGATCCATCCTCAGTTTTCTTCTATCACAGCCATTTAACACTGTAACTGTTTTAAAGTGAAATCCCTGAGCGGTTTCTTTCCTCTCCGGCAACAAAGTTAGGAAGAACGCCTGTATCTTTGTAGTGACTGGGTGTATTGATACACCATCCAAAGTGTAATTAATAACTTCACCATGCTCAAAGGGATATTCAATGTGCTTTTTTAATGTTTACCCATCTACTAATATGTGAACTTCTTTGCAAGGGGTACAGCAATGAAGTAGTCATTCAAAAATCATGTTAAACACTATTATTGTACACAGAGTGAGTCCATGCAACTTATTATGTGACTTGTTACATATTTTTACTCCTGAATTTATTTAGGCTTGCCAGAATTTATTTAGGCTTGCCATAACAAAGGCGTTGAATACTTATTGACTCAAGACATTTCAGCTTTTCCTTTGTTTATAAACTTGTAAATATGTCTAAAAACATAATTCCACTTTGACATTATGGGGTATTGTGTGTAGGCCAGTGTCAAAACACATTTAAATTGAATCCCTTTTAAGTTCAGGCTGTAACACAACAAAATATGAAAAAAGTCTGAATACTTTCTGAAGGCACCGTATGTCTTTTGTTTTTTAGTTTGTTGTGTATGTTTTATGCAGTAGGTTAATATCTATCACGTCTTTCAGATTAACACCAAAGTACAAGCCGGTAGTCCATTAGCAGACACTTTTACTTTACACTACTTTACAGTAGTGAGTGAATACATTTTTGTACTTTTTCGTACTGGTCCCCATTGGGACAATCACATAGTGTTCCTTTTCTCAACTTCCTCTTTTAGCAACCCACTCATTGTTTACAGACTCTGTCACCATGGCGACCGCGTCCCCAACACTACAAGACAGAAAAAAATAGTATGTTGTCGTCACATCACAGCACATCACAGGAGAGGAAAACTCAAACTGACAAAAGATTGGTTTATATATACTCAAATAGCCTGCCCCTTTCAAAGATGTGGTGGGGTATTTTTTACTGTACAGCCAGCCGACACACACACAGACAAACAGTGAGTTGTGTCTGTAAAACACCCAAAGGGGGTTGGCACTTGTCGTTTTATGGATCGTCACTCAGTGGTCGTTAACAGGTGGGGGATGGTAGGGGATGAAGGCAAGCTGTTGTAACTCTTTCTGGTCTGGCAGGGCTTCCTGAGGTGACTCAGGGGATTTCCCAGTGTTCTGTGTTTCACACTTGGGTTCAAATAGTTTTTGAAATCGTTAAATACTTTAGCTGTGCTTGATTGAGCTTTCCCGGCACAACCGAACCAATCAATTGATCCTAAAATAAGTCTTACCCGCCTGGCACTTAAGGCAGATTAAAGCAAACATATTTGAAACATGTAAAATACTATTTGAACCCAGGTTATCTGTGTTGTCCAAGACACTCTAACACTCTCCCCACCAGTCAGGCCAGATCTCTCCACCAGACAGACTGGGCAGGGCAGGGCAGGGGAACCCAATAGGGTTGGACACTTGTAAGGCTTGTATCCCTTATAAGGCTCTGTGACAATAGGGTTGGGGTTGACAGCCAAGAGCTATTCCTTCCAATGTACCACCCACTGACACTGAAGTAAATAGAAGCATCCCACATTGCACCCTATTCCCTATATATAGTGCACTAGATTTTGACCAGAATAATCAAAAGTAGTGCACTATGTAGGGAGTAGGGGGCCATTTGGAACTTAATCTAGGAGCTTTCCAACCCTCACTCTCCCTCCCAGCTCCCGGTTCCCGCTGGCCGATGACTATCAGGGATAGCAGGAAACTGTGTGACGGAGGAGAGCTTGTTAAAGTAAACAGGATAAGGAACGGGAGGGAAGGCAAAGGGAGGCATAAAATGCTGAGACAAGCTGACTCCTCCTCTTTTCATCATACTGATGGTTGGAAGGGGTTTACACTGACTTACCTAGTTAAATACATTTTAAATAAAAATGAAGGGGGTTTACACTTACCTAGTTAAATAAAGGTTAAATAATAAAAGGTAGGTGGTTTACACAGCAGTCTGTTGCCCTTACAATCTGGTGATATGTTGCACAAGGTCTTTCTCTCGCAGACGCAATGACATCAAGGTCCCCGTGTCAATTTAGTCGCGGTCATTCTGGTCGACCTTGGGATGCCTTGTAATGAACACCTCCTAGATATCCACGTTCACTCTGGTTGACCTTGAGGGACCTTCAATACAGTCTAGTGTAGTCACTAGAACAACAGGTTATATATTTCAAGCTGACGTATCATAGGAGGAAATGTTTCATACACTAAGGTCAACTCACAGAGCTTCATTTTAACTTCCTAACAATATGGTTATATGGACCTCATCCAGTTTGTCTGGGGCTGGGCTGAGTCCCAAATGGCACCCTATTCCCTATTTAGTGAACTACTTTTGACCAGGGCCTAAATAAGGAATAGGGTGCCATTTAGGACTCAACCCCAGTCTGTGGACACTATGGTGTCCTGTGTAATACACTTATGTGGTGTGGTATTGTCCCACCAGCTAGAGAAAGGGGGATACCTAGTCAGTTGCACAACTGAATACATTCAACGGAAATGTTTCTTCTGCATATAACCCAACCCCTCTGAATCTGAGCTGTGCAGGGGGGTTGCCTTAATCGACGTCCATGTCATCTGGGGAGCAGTTGTTGTTGGGGGTTAAATGCCTTGCTCAAGGGCAGAATGGTTGATTTTTCCACTTTGCCAGCTCAGGGATTCCAACCAGAGACCAGTTTACTGCGTCCAACGCCCGGGCTCCGGTCCTTTTTTCAGAATTTACCGCCTGACTGACGTGCCCAAAGTAAACTGCCTGTTACTCAGACCCAGAAGCCAGGATATGCATATAATTGGTACCATTGGATAGAAAACACTTTGACGTTTTTTTGAAATGTTAAAATAATGTATGAGACTATAACACAATTGATATGGCAGGAGACAATCCATAGAAAAACCAACCAGAATTCTTATTTTTTTGAGATCCCATGCTCTTACGATGGAAAGCTATGGGTCCTATGCAATTCCAGCTCCCAGATTGCCAATTAAAGGACTCTAGTTTTAATCCTCTTTATTCCTATGTGGAATGTCAGGCCTCCATAAAACAGGATCATAATTAGGATTCATTCTCTCTTTCTGATTCTCATTTTGCTCGGGTTGTTGCATCACAGACATTGGAGATTGGAGTGATTGGGCTGCGTCCCAAATTGCACCATATGCCCTATATATTGGGTTCATATGCGTCCCAAATTGCACCATATGCCCTATATATTGGGTTCCTATGCATCCCAAATTGAACCATATGCCCTATATATTGGGCCCTATGCGTCCCAAATTGCACTATATGCCCTATATACTGGGTTCCTATGGGCCCTGATCAAAAGTAATGCACTATGTAGAAAATAAGATGCCGTTTGAGATGTAGCCTGGATGTTGGTGATAAACATTGCATTTGCATCAAGATTAAGTTAGTCAGTTACTTAGTTTGCTGAAGCAAAGATTAAAAACCCTGCTGTCTTTGGTTATGTAATTGCGAGCAAATGGTTTGTAAAATGTAATTTAGCAATGCCGGCAATTACTGCTGATTTCATTGGGATGAGTTTTTATTCCCATCACTAACAGCAATCAGCAGGGTCTGCCAGGAGACGACATAATATACAGTATAACTTGGTAACTATAAAGATAGCTCTTTACAATGTTGATTAAAACTGAAATTCAGGCTATTCACTTTGATGAAGGCATTTTATACTCCACCCCTCCAAATGATAACCATAGCAACCAGTTAGCCTCACTGCGGTAAAGCACCATAGCAGTCAGTTAGCCTCACTGCGGTAAAGCGCCATAGCAGTCAGTTAGCCTAGCAGCAGTAAAGCACCATAGCAGTCAGGTAGCCTAGCAGCAGTAAAGCACCATAGCAGTCAGTTAGCCTAGCAGCAGTAAAGCACCATAGCAGTCAGTTAGCCTAGCAGCAGTAAAGCACCATAGCAGTCAGTTAGCCTCACAGCAGTACAGCACCATAGCAATCAGTTAGCCTAGCAGCAGTAAAGCACCATAGCAATCAGTTAGCCTAGCAGCAGTAAAGCACCATAGCAATCAGTTAGCCTAGCAGCAGTAAAGCACCATAGCAATCAGTTAGCCTCATAGCGGTAAAGCACCATAGCAGTCAGTTAGCCTCACTGCGGTAAAGCACCATAGCAATCAGTTAGCCTCACAGCGGTACAGCACCATTGCAGTCAGTTAGCCTCACAGCAGCAAAGCACCATAGCAATCAGTTAGCCTAGCAGCAGTAAAGCACCATAGCAATCAGTTAGCCTCACAGCAGTACAGCACCATAACAATCAGTTAGCCTCACTGCGGTAAAGCACCATAGCAGTCAGTTAGCCTAGCAGCAGTAAAGCACCATAGCAATCAGTTAGCCTCACAGCAGTACAGCACCATAACAATCAGTTGGCCTCACTGCGGTAAAGCACCATAGCAGTCAGTTAGCCTCACAACAGTAAAGCACCATAACAGTCAAGTTGGCCTAGCAGCAGTAAAGCTCCATAGCAATCAGTTAGCCTAGCAGCAGTAAAGCACCATAGCAATCAGTTAGCCTAGTAGCAGTAAAGCACCATAGCAATCAGTTAGCCTAGCAGCAGTAAAGCACCATAGCAATCAGTTAGCCTAGCAGCAGTAAAGCACCATAGCAATCAGCTAGCCTCACAACAGTAAAGCTCCATAGCAATCAGTTAGCCTAGCAGCAGTAAAGCTCCATAGCAATCAGTTAGCCTAGCAGCAGTAAAGCTCCATAGCAATCAGTTAGCCTAGCAGCAGTAAAGCACCATAGCAATCAGTTAGCCTAGCAGCAGTAAAACTCCATAACAATCAGTTAGCCTAGCAGCAGTAAAGCACCATCTGTTTTCACCAATACACATCGTCATGGTCGGGGATAGTCATGGATGCTTGTGTGTTTACATCTTTGGCATGCAGTAGTGGTTGGGCAGGTTATTGTAAATGTATGGATTCTTATGACATTGACAGGAGTAAGATTTGAGTTTGTACCCCCCAAACCCACCTGGTCCTGTACAGGGCCCAGAACAACCAGTCAGAGTTTAACAGGTTAACGTGCTTTCAGCTCTCAAGTCAGACTCTATTGGGAGTGATGTGTTAATACTGGGGTGGCAGGTTGCATAGTGGTTAAAGTGTAGGGCCAGAAACCAAAAGGTTGCTAGATCAAATCCCTGAGCTGACAAGGTCGTTCTTCCCCTGAACAAGGCAGTTAACCCACTGTTCCTTGGCCGTCATTGTAAGTAAGAATATTTTCTTAACTCACTTGTCTAGTTAAATAAAGGTTAAATAAAATACAATTAAATGTAATACTGCAGTCCACTGTCTGTGAGGTACACACCTGGGTTCAAATAATATTTGAAATCATTCAACTACTTTGAGTGTAATTTCAGCGTGCCAATTTTTTTGGAATAGGTACTTTGTTGGTGTATTCCATGCTTCCATTGCACCTAGCCAGCTCAATCAAGAACAAGCAGTTAAAGCATTTGAGATATTTCAGATACTATTTGAACCCAGGTCGGGGTTATGTCGCTGTCTTTCATTGGATTATTATCCGGACATTCCTTGTGGACTCAGTATATATACTGTATCACTGTATCTGAAAGATTACAGCTCAGAGACTGCCATGTCCTGACTCTCCCTTCTAGGGAAAAGCCAAGTTTACCTACTCTGTTAGTCCATGGGAATGCCCCAAACAGTGGAGTCGTGGCAATCGATAGCTAGCTCAGACAATGCATCAGACCAGCTTTGAAGTGATGTCAAATAAAGATCATTACCAACTGTGTTTCTTTCTATAGGCCCCTTAGAGTTTTCATACATACTGTATCTCATGTTTATATAGCATTTTAAAATATTATCCAATGCCTGAGATACTGTAGTACATATTATTATGACATAGACTGCTTAAAGGAATGATGACTAAAGAGATAGATGACTCTGAATGGCCCTCTGTTTTTTTCACATAGAAAATTAAAAAAATATATCTTCCTGTAAACGCAGATCTAAAATGGTTCTTATTTTAAATTCTGTTTGGCTTCAGTCAGGGTTTACTCCAAATCATGAATGTAAAATGACTAATTTCATGTTTCAGTTGCACTTCTCCACTTGGATGAAATGTCTTTGCTCTTGTCATTGTATCACCAGACAGTGCTCTGACTGAAGTGTAGGCTACTTTTCTCTGGTACATTTCTCCAGTGTACGTTTTCTCCGGTAGCAAGTTAAAATGGCAGATTAACTTCAAGCAAAACATTAGGAAATGTAGCTGACTACATTCTTTCTATGACAAACATTACAAATATTCACACACACACATTTTTGTTGTTGTATTGTTTGTATATTGTTGTATTTGAAATGTTTGTGACTGTCCTTGTCTATAAGTGTATCAAAGTTTCACTTGTCATGTTCTGTGTTTTTTGTGGACCCCAGGAAGAGTAGCTGCTGCTTCTGCAAAAGCTGATGGGGATCCTAATCAACAAACAAATAAATGATGGTTATTCATAGTTTTTTGCCAAAAAATACTTTGCTTTTTCATTGTAAATTAATTTACTTCTGTGTGGCTGCTAGCCAAATAGCAGTTCATTTCTGCCGAATGTGTTGTGGTAATGTGTTTACTGTGAAGTAAAACTATAGTTGAACGCCACTGATCACTATTGAAGAAAAAAACACTGTTGACTTTCAATATAAACGCAAGTGAAATGGTTTAAAAAATGGTCTGCGTTTGGATTGTCTGCGTTTTAAAAAGGCAGATTTCTGAAAGCTAATGATGACTAATTGAGGTATGACTCTGAATATCCCTTTTGTTTCTTTTCCGGTCTCTGTCACACTCTCTGTTTACATCTATAAGACTATGCTTGGTAAAGCTCCACCTTATCTCAGTTCACTGGTCACGATAATAACACTCACCTGTAGCACACGTTCCAGCAGGTATATCTCACTGAGCATCCCCAAAGCCAACACCTCATTTGGCCGCCTTTCATTCCAGTTCTCTGCTGCCAGTGACTGGAACGAATTGCAAAAATCGCTGAAGTTGGAGACTTTTATTTCCTTCACCAACTTTAAACATCAGCTATCTGAGCAGCTAACCGATCGCTGCAGCTGTATATAGCCCATCTGTAAATAGCCCACCCAAGCTACCTACCTCATCCCCATACTGTTTTAATTAACTTTTCAGCTCTTTTGCACACCAGTATCTCCACATGCACATCTTCATATGCTCATTTATCACTCCAGTGTTAATCTTCTGAATTGTAATTACTTTGCTACTATGGCCTATTTATTGCCTACCTCCTCATGCCTTTTGCACACACTGTATATAGGCTTTCTTTTTTCTACTGTGTCATTGACTTGTTTATTGTGTTATTGGCTTGTTTGTTTACTCCATGTGTAACTATGTGTTGTTGTCTGTGTCACACTGCTTTGCTTTATCTTGGCCAGGTCGCAGTTGTAAATGAGAACTTGTTCTCAACTTGCCTACCTGGTTAAATAAAGGTGAAATAAAAAAATTAAGAAATTAAAAATATATATTTTGGGTTACAGTGACCGAGGATATACCAAACACAGAGGAGAGAAGCTGATTAAAGCTCAGAGTAGAAGGGACATCACATGTATTGCAGTAATTTGACCTGAATATGATTAAATGCAGACCAAACTGGATTGGTTTCAGATTAACTTTAGAAGTAGACTCAACATTTTTTTGAATATTCAATTATTAAAAAGAAGAAAACTTTATTGATCCACATGAGATGAAAATATTCTGCAGTACCCAATCCCTCTGATATGAACACACATACACACCAATATTACGTTAGAGAGACTGGAACACACATACACACCAACATTAGGTTGGAGAGACTGGAACACACATACACACCAATATTAGGTTGGAGAGACTGGAACACACATACACACCAATATTAGGTTGGAGAGACTGGAACACACATACACACCAATATTATGTTAGAGAGACTAGAACACACATACACACCAACATTAGGTTGGAGAGACTGGAACACACATACACACCAATATTAGGTTGGAGAGACTGGAACACACATACAGACCAATATTAGGTTGGAGAGACTGGAACACACATACACACCAACATTAGGTTGGAGGTTGGAGAGACTGGAGCAGAAGTGTTCAGCAATACTGTGTTCCTTGGCCATGGTTCAAGAGAAGCAGGGTAATCTTATCTGTTCCCAGGCCTAGTTCACCACGGGGCAGCAGATAGGTCACGCCCTGGTCACCAATGGAGAACCAGCTCAGTCACAGATGTGTGTCAGAGGGGGACTTAGCGGTGGTGGCCTCGGCTCTGGCTCCGGCCCCAGATCCCGGCCCAGGCAACGCACCAAACTGCTACAGACACATTGTGCACAGAGACATGGCTGTTGAATCCTATGGTTGTCCAATGGACTGTATGGAGACTCCTATGAAGTCTGAAGCCACGTCTCAAGGCTACAATACATTCTGTCTTGATGCTACTCTCACAGATTGTAGGCTAGCAGTCAACCCTTCCACTAGACAAGTGCATTAATGGTCAAAAGACCACACAATAGTTACAACAAAATACTTAATAAAACTACAGTAACGTTGAAGGATCATCTCTTCTTCAATAAACGAACACAAGTCTCCTGAATAATGGGAAAACAGAATTGACAATAACAGATGTCCATTACTCAATGCTGGTGCAAACGTGGTTACTGTACTTCATCTAATGTAAACCCTGTGTTATAGGGTTTTAAACCCAGGGCAGTCCACAGCTGAGTAAACACACAATGATGCCTTGAAGCAGTCGGGGATCACTGTAGCTTTCCTCTGTGTGATCTGTGTGCTGCCTGGGGTCAGGGCTAACTTACACCATTAGACCCAGTAGGAGAAGACTCCAGATGTAATGGTGTGTGTGTGTGTGTGTGTGTGTGTGTGTGTGTGTGTGTGTGTGCGCGTGCGTGCGTGCAATCAACATCTGGGAGCAAACTTCTTGGAAGACAAACATCTTGGCCCACCTGCTGGAAAGACTTCTGGGATCTTTCTGTACCAAGCTGACCTGATCTAATGTGTCATATCGCCAGATGAGAGTGTACTGCTGGTATACATTGGTAGATTTCAGAGCGGTTTTGGATGTCTACCAATTGCATCACTCACTGTTATTGTGTCACAAGGTGTTCTGTGAATAACAACAAGCAATATCTACGTTTCCAGGAAGACATTGCACTTGTGAAAACAATCAACGCTGTGCCATATATCAAAACCTCAAGAGCCAATCAGAGGTTTAGGGTTAGAGTCAATCATACAAACAACATCAACACTGTTTTACAGTATATCAGAACACTAACAGTCAATCAGACCACAACCAGAACACTGCTACAAAGCTCATTTCCAGAAGATTTTCAGTCAAAATGAATAATTAGTGTGTAAATGTAAACCAAGAGTGACGATAAGGTTTATTTACAGTAATATCCAGCCAGGTGATCCACCTGGTACAGTATCGTCTATGATGTAGGAGGAAGGCCCTAAAAATAAGACTGCTAAACAGTTAGCTAAATCTGCATTGCCCCCTCTAAATAGTAGGCTAACTCTGCATTGCCCCTGCTAAACAGTTAGCTAAATCTGCATTGCCCCTGCTAAATAGTTAGCTAAATCGGCATTGCCCCTGCTAAATAGTTAGCTAAATCTGCATTGACCCTGCTAAATAGTTAGCTAAATCTGCATTGACCCTGCTAAATAGTTAGCTAAATCTGCATTGCCCCTGCTAAACAGTTAGCTAAATCTGCATTGCCCCTGCTAAATAGTTAGCTAAATCTGCATTGACCCTGCTAAGTAGTTAGCTAAATGTGCATTGCCCCTGCTAAATAGTTAGCTAAATCTGCATTGCCCCTGCAAAATAGTTAGCTTTCAGTCCCTCAGGAGACTGAACAGATTTGGCATGGGTCCTCAGATCCTCAAAAAGTTCTACAGCTGCACCATCGAGAGCATCCCGACTGGAGTGCCAAGTCTATCTCAAAAAGACTTCTTAACAGCTTCTACCCCCCAAGCCATAAGACTCCCGAACAGCTAATCAAATGGCTACACAGACTATTTGCATTAACCCCCCCCCCCTCTCTTTTACACTGCTGCTACTCTCTGTTTATTATCTATGCATAGTCACTTTAACTCTACCTACATGTACATATTACCTCAATTACCTCGACTAACCGGTGCCCCCACACATTGACTCTGTACCGGCACCCCCAGTATGTAGCCTCGCTATTGTTTTTTTACTGCTGCTGTTAAATTATTATTATTTTTATTTGTTTATTTTTTTTAGTTATCTATTTTTTACTTAACACAAATTTTTATTGAAACTGCATTGTTGGTTAAGGGCTTGTAAGTAAGCATTTCACTGTAAGGTCTATCTATACCTGTTGTATTCGGCGCATGTGACAAATACAAATTGAGTTGATTTGACACACTACAGTCTACCTACACACTGGACAAGGAGTGAATGAAAAAAACAGCTTTCTTGGGCACTGCACTTAGTTCTTACTAACAACAACAACACTGCCTGTGTAAAATGTTCTGAAAAGCTCCTGAAATATTCTCTCAACATCACAAGTCCTCAAAACCTCCAGTAGTTTGACCATTCACCCTTTGAAGAACTGGAACCTCTGAACAAGGTTCTGGGTGTGAACATTCTAAGTGGGTGGCGTAAAGTGTAGTAAATGTAATGACCGACGCTGGAGATGAGAAGCAGGTACGGGGAGTCAACATTTTATTCAGGAACAGACAGGTAACAAAACAGGAACAGAGTCAGCACACTAATATACAATGACAATTAATGCTGAAGCAGGGAACAGAGTAGGGAACCAGACAGATATAGGGGAGGTAATGACAGAGGTGATTGAGTCCAGGTGATTCCAATAATCGCTGATGCGCGTGACGGGGGGGAAGGCAGCAGGCTCCCCAGCATTACACACTCCTGTTACCATCATACGCATAAGCACACGTATGATGATGACAGGAGTGCGTAATGCTGGGGAGCCTGGAGCCTTCGAGCGCCAGGGAGGGGGAGCGGGAGCAGGCATGACATTCAACTTTGTTCTAAGGGCAGAAATAATCTGATTGGTTTAGGCCAGAACAAATCTAATTGGTTTCTAAAAAGGTCAATGGGCAGAGTTTAACAGTTGCACAACTTTAAAAAAATGGCTTAGGTTTGAAATTGACACTATTGTAAGTAAAACCTTGAGTTACGAATTGTAACGTTTTGAAATCATGATTGTGTTACAGTAGTCAGACAATGTGACAATATCTCTAAGATACAACTGGTCTCCTGACTTAAAGCAAAGAATAAAATGTAGCAAGCTAGCTAGTTAGCAGCAACATACTAAGCTAATGAGAGCAAGCTAACTAGATAAGTATTTAGCAACCTCTTAGCTACTCATGTTGAATTAATAAATAGAGGTTAGCTAGGTGCCAAATATACAGGTATGTCAGCTAACATTTGCTTTATTGAAATGTTAAGTTGAATAAGCTGTGTGGTGCACACTGTTAGTTCTATTCTATGACTCAACATTAGTAGGAAATACTGTTGCTAACTGCTAGCCAACCTGCTGTGTTTTTAGCTTTCAGCATTTTACGTTGCTGCCCTCCGGCACAGCATAACAGTGCAACGCCACTGTTTATGCAACTTAACATTTCAATAAAGCAAATGTTAGCTGACTTACTTGTATATTTTCAATACTTAGCTAGCTAGATTCTTTCTGCCCTTATAACAAATTTGACTATGCTTTATATCAATCTGCTCTTAGGCCCCATATTATTGTTGTGAATACCTGTATTGTATGAGTGCCACATCAATATTTCTTAACAAATAGGTCATATGAGTAATTCAATGTTATGGGATTGGTGCATGATGAAAGGTCCTGTGATTTTTTTTCTGATTATTTGCAAATCCACTTAGTTTTCAGTTGTAAACTGAAAGCACATTAGTGTGTATTACCTCAATAAACCTTTCTCTGATCCCACCCCCTCCCCCCAAGCTTTTGATCAGATTACAAACAAGAGAGAGCACTGGGTATCAAGAACATGTCATTTAATACTGTAGCGACAGATTGCACTGAGAGCAGACTGGATTGGGCGGAGCGGAGTGAATACAAAATAAAAAATGTTATGCAACCATGACCCAAATCCATGCTATTGTGGTGGTATGTATAAATGACATGCTATTGTGGTGGTATGTACAAATGACATGCTATTGTGGTGGTATGTATAAATGACATGCTATTGTGGTGGTATGTACAAATGACATGCTATTGTGGTGGTATGTATAAATGACATGCTATTTAGTGTCGGAGGCTTACATGCAGCTTTAAAAAAAATACAAAATAGAATCCTGAGGGCAATGTTCCCGTCCATGACCCGTATGACTCAAAACATGTCAGTTTATGTCCAGGTTATTTTACACATGGACATAGAGTAGAAGTCAAGGGTTTTCTTCTGGTTAATGTGACATGAAACATATTAAATGGAGTGTAAAGGTCTACTCTACTTCCATTCCTATAAGCCCTTTCTAAGATGTTTATACAAACAGGGGTAATGTACGTTCTCTCATGACAATTCTTACAACTACACAGGCTGAAATGTTTCACGAAGAAAAAACAAACATATTTCCTTAATTTTATGTTACACTTAGTAGTAGGGAAGCAAAAGTTCTGAGAGCTGAGTTGTCAGCTTCGTATCTGATGGCATTTAGTGAGTAGCTGCCATTTTGGGATGATGTTCCCACTTCACTGCTCAACATTATCTTGATTGTAGTTTACTGATGAGTTACGCAGAATAGGGCAGACCTCATAGGGCAGGCCTCATAGGGCCAGCCTCATAGGGCAGGCCTCAAAGGGCAGGCCTCATAGGGCAGGCCTCATAGGGCAGGCCTCAAAGGGCAGGCCTCATAGGGCAGGCCTCATAGGGCAGGCCTCATAGGGCAGGCCTCATAGGGCCTTTGAAACACAATGACAGTGAGCAGCAGAGGTGTGGACTCGAGTCACATGACTTGGACTCGAGTCAGACTCGAGCCACAAATATGATGACTTGCAACTCGACTTTGACTTTAACACCAATGACTCGTGACTTGACTTGGACTTGAGCCTTTTGACTCGAACTGACTTGATACCCTCCCCAAGCCCAAATATAAAAAATGATGCTGTTAAAAAAAGTGGGCAGTGCATCAACTTTTCATTTAAAGAATTACAGTTTGAATTGGACAGCAGCCAATCAAATTGTGCCAACTGAGAAAAAATTGCGCATGGCAGTGCAGAGGAACGTTGGCGGGTGAAAAGCCCTTTGAAAGATGACCCCAAATTATTATTTTCGGATATAAAGACTACGCTGTATCAACAAAAAACAGATTTCAACTTGCAAAACATGCAGGAAGAAAATTACAGACGGAGGCGCAACAACTTCCAACTTTGTTCGACATTTGAAGCTGCACAAAGAACGGTAAGTCGTGGTTAATATAGCCGACATCTATATCATTCATAACTTTGCTAGTGTAGCATGTTGGCTAATGTAACGTTAAATCAATGAGCCTCCACACAGTCAGTCAGTGCGGGAACGTGATCATTGCACCCAAGATTGAGCTACAACTGGCTAGGTAGTTGGTAGCCTAAATCCTGCCTGATGTTACTGCTGGTCCTAAAGCCATTGACATATGTTAGCCTACTGTAAACACACACACAGTGTGTGTGTGTGTTAAGGTTGGGCGATTGTGTACAAGCCTACATCGCCCGATTGCGCCCCATAGCAATCCTCGATAGTTGATCGCTATGGGGGGGGGGGGGCTTTCTTATTATTATTTGGAAAATAATAAATATATATTTAAAATCATTCATGATTTGCGTAAATGTAATATACTAACTATTACTCTCTTGTTAAAAATATGAAATGGTATTACATTTGGTGAAGAGCACATTATGACTTGTTTAGGACTCGAAACTCAAAGTTTAGGATTTGAGACTTGACTTGAGACTTGTTGGTCTTGACTTCAGACTTGACTCGGACTTGCTTGTCTTGACTTGGGACTTGACTTGGGACTTGACTTGGGACTTCAGTCTTAAGACTTGAGACTTACTTGTGACTTGTAAAACAATGACTTGGTCCCACCTCTGGTGAGCAGTATTTACATCAACAATGTAGGCTAGATACTGCACTGCCATATTAGTAATAATGTAAGGATGTTGTGCCTTCCACCAGCATACAGTACTTCATAATGTTTTCAGAGAGACAGAACAATAGTACAATCATCTCATTAGGTATTAATTAACCTTTTGCATACACTTTCAAATATTTGGGTTTAACAAATGGTAATGTCATTAATGATACTTGTCCGTGTTTATTCCTGGTGTGAACAATAAATCATTCTATGGAGAACCTGAGCAGCCATTGTGTGTTGTTTTTAATGTAGAGTGATGAGGACTTCCTGTTTTTCAAATATTCCATAAACAGACTGACCCTGACATTCTCTCCATTCACCCCTGCTTCTATTCCTGTAGCGTTGACATGTACATTTATGGAACAGGAACGCATGATACATTATAATCCAGAATACATTATTGATTCCCCTCGATGGGATGTAAATGTTTTGGGAGCTCTATGTTTCATAGAATGTCTACAGTACACATGCATGTAAGTCTTATATTCATTATTCCATTAATTACTACTATTAATTACTATATGAATTGCTATATGAATTACTACTATGAATTACTATATTATTGACGATATGAATTACTACTATGAATTACTACTATGAATTACAATATTGATGACTTTATTAATTACAACTATGAATTACTATATTAATGACTATATTAATTACTACTATTCATTACTATATGAATTACTATATGAATTACTATATGAATTACTACTATAAATTACTGTATGAATTACTATATGAATTACTATATTATTGATGATATGAATTACTATATGAATTACTATATTATTGACAATATGAATTACTACTATGAATTACTATATGAATTACTACTATTAATTACTATATGAATTACTACTATTAATTACTATATTAATGACTATTAATTTGTACTATGAATTACTATATTAATTTCTATATTAATTACTACATTAACTACTACTATTAATTACTATATTAATTACTACGTTTTATAGTAATGTACTGTTAAACAACAGATTCTTTGGAATTTACGGCAACATACTGTACCTGGCTGCCAGTAAGTTACCGTAAAATCAACAGGATTTTTTTTTTTACAGTTCAATTGATTACGAAGATAACCGGCTTGATTTTTTTTACATACTTTGAAAGAGCACCATTTATGTGATATTTTACAGAATCATGTTGTGTCGTCAAGATGAATGTGTAGATATTAAAGTCTTAGAAGCTTTCATTCTGGATCAGACACAGACTTTTCAGATACTGACTTTTCAGAACCTTTCTCTAGGTTATAAAACTGTCATGGCACCTATTCAGGATACATACGTGGTGGCAGGTAACCTAGTAGTTAGAGTGTTGGGCCAGTAACCGGAAGGTTGCTGGATTGAATCCCCGAGCTGACAAGGTAAAAATCTGTTGTTCTACCCCTGAGCAACGCAGTTAGCCCACTGTTCCCCGGGCGCAGAAAACGTGGATGTCGATTAAGGCAACATCCCACACCTCTCTCAGAGGGGTTGGGTTAAATGCGGAAGACACATTTCAGTTGAATACAGTTGGACAACTGACTTCTCCTTTCCCTATGGAGGGCTACTTTTTAGTCAGAGGTGTAAAAAATCCCAGCCCTGCATTACACCTGAGTTCAAGTCGTATTACAAATCTTTCATATACTTTAGCTGTGCTTGACTGAGCACAATGGAAGCCATGCAATAGTTACACAAATGCAAACCCTGCCTTATCGTTTCCACTCAAGGCAGGCTCCGGGAAATACTTAAAAGGATTTTAAATACTATTTGAACCCAGGTCAAGCCCTGTATTGGTTGTCTGCAGTCTGCAGCCCCAGACAGTGTTTACTCTCCGCTATGCTGTTCTCGTCTGTCTGCCTCAACTGTTATGCAACTCACAGCCTAAACCGCCTTCACTCTTCAACACTGATTGGCTCCCAGGAGTACAACAGTCACTGGCACATGGAAGAGAAATCCTAACTTACTCTGCTTTGAGGCAGGGCACATGGAAGAGAAACCCTAACTTACTCTGCTGTGAGGCAGGGCACATGGAAGAGAAACCCTAACTTACTCTGCTGTGAGGCAGGGCACATGGAAGAGAAACCCTAACTTACTCTGCTGTGAGGCAGGGCACATGGAAGAGAAACCCTAACTTACTCTGCTGTGAGGCAGGGCACATGGAAGAGAAACCCTAACTTACTCTGCTGTGAGGCAGGGCACATGGAAGAGAAACCCTAACTTACTCTGCTGTGAGGCAGGGCACATGGAAGAGAAACCCTAACTTACTCTGCTGTGAGGCAAGGCACATAGAAGAGAAACCCTAAATTACTCTGCTGTAAGGCAGGGCACATGGAAGAGAAACCCTAACTTACTCTGCTGTGAGGCAAGGCACATAGAAGAGAAACCCTAACTTACTCTGCTGTGAGGCAGGGCACATGGAAGAGAAACCCTAACTTACTCTGCTGTGAGGCAAGGCACATAGAAGAGAAACCCTAACTTACTCTGCTGTGAGGCAGGGCACATGGAAGAGAAACCCTAACTTACTCTGCTACTCTGTTTGTTGGAAGAAGAAATGAAGGGAACTTTTAAGATGGCACAATAAATACTTCCAGATTTTTTGGGTGAGAGAATGCCAAGAGTGTGCAAAAAAGCTGTCATCAAGGCGAAGGGTGGCTACTTTGAAGAATATAAAATATATTTTGATTTGTTTAACACTTTTTTGGTTACTACATGATTCTATATGTGTTATTTCATAGTTTTGATTTCTTCACTATTATTCTACAATGTAGAAAATAGTAAAAATAAAGAAAAACCCCTGAATGAGTAGGTGTGTCCAAACTTTTGACTGGTACTGTATACATATAACATATACCATATAGCAGACACTTTTATCCAAAGTGACTAATGCTGGCATACAGCTTACATATGGGTTGTCCTAGCAATCAAACCCACTACCCTGGCTTTGCAAGTGCCATCATCTACCAACTGAGCTACAGAAAACCACTGTAAGAATCTGAATTCCAAATATGTCCACAAGAATCCTGGGAGAGATGCTTTCTCATCTCCATGTCCAAATATAGAGCGTCCAATCCAAACCCTCAGCAATGGACATTCTGCTAGAAGGCACAGTTATCTACAGAGAACCCCAGTGAGAGTTTCTAAACAATAGGTTGGATCTCGAAACATGACTGAAAAATACTCTGCTCCATTGTTTCTCTAAAGATAATAGGAAAACGTATTGTCTTTAAATACGTTAGTGGGGTAATGTCTTCCTATTTTGTTTATACACTCTCTGGGACAGTTATACTTTAGAATCAAAGTATTGGAAAATGTTGTTCTCGATGCAGACAATATTTGCTGGTCTGTGGTATGTAATGAGGAGCAACCAGATGCTGCAAATGACGCATTTATGAAACTACTAAATCTAGTTGCTAATAAGCATGAACCCATTAAGGCAATTACTATAAAAACTGCTAAATCCCTTTGGGGAATGAAAACATTCTATGGTTGAGAGGGAACTGGGGCAAAAGGAACGGCAAATAATTCTGTCTGCACAGCCGATTGGCAATCGTACTGTAAATTGAGAAATCATGTGACTAAAGTAAACAAAATTAAGAAGAAACTGGACTATGAAATAAAGATAAATGATATAAAGGATGATAGTAAAAAGCTTTGGTGCACCTTAAATGAAATGTTGGGCAAAAAGGCAAACTCAGCTCCATCATTCATTAAATTAGATGGCTCATTCATAACAAAACCCGCTGATATTACCAACTACTTTAATGATTTTTTTGAATGGCAAGATTAGCACACTTAGGCATGACAAGACAACAACAAACTGAACCTATATATCCATGCATAACTGACCAAATTATGAAAGACAAGCATTGTAATTTTGAATTCCGTAAGGTTATTGTGGAAAAGGTGGAACAATTATTGTTGTCTATTAACAATGACAAGCCACCTGGGTCTGACAACTTGGATGGAAAATTACTGAGGATAATAGCGGACTGTATTGCCACTCCTATTTGTATTTTCTTAAATTTAAGCCTACAAGAAAGTGTGTGCCCTCAGGCCTGGAGGGAAGCTAAAGTCATTCCGCTACCCAAGAATAGCAAAGCCCCCATTATAGTCTCAAACAGCCGACCAGTCAGCCTACTACCAAAACTGTGTTTAACCAGATTATTCACAGGAAACAAATTTAACAATTGACTTTCAACACGCTTATAAGAAAGAGCACTTAACATGTATGGAACTTAGACAAATGACTGATGATTGGCTGAAAGAAATTGATAATAAGAAGATTGTGGGAGCTGTTTTCGTTAGACTTCAGGGTAACTTTTGACATTATTGATCATATTCTGCCGCTGATCATATTCTGCCGCTGTTTTGACTTGACATCCTCTGCTATATTGTGGATGAAGAGTTACTTGTCTGACAGAACACAGAGGGTGTTCTTTAATTGCATCTTAGCCTATGCCTCTCTGTCATTGTTCATCCATATATATATATTTATATATTCTTATTCTATCCCATTCCTTATTCCATGAGGTATTTGTTATGGAATTCTTAGATATTACTTGTTAGATAGAAGCACAAGCATTTCGCTAAACTCGCAATAACATCTGCTAACCATGTGTATGTGACCAATAAAATGTGATTTGATTTGAATGGGTGGCAAGTAATAAGCTAGATATTTCAAAAACTAAAAGCATGATATTTGGGACAAATCATTCACTAAACCCTAAACGTCAACTAAATCTTGTAATGAGTAATGTGGAAATTGAGCAAGTTGAGGTGACTAAACTGCTTTGAGTAACCCTGAATTGTAAACGGTCATGGTCAAAACATATTGATACAACAGTAGCTGTCCATAATAAAGTGCTGCTCTGCCTTCTTCACAACACTATCAACAAGGCAGGTCCTACAAGCCCTAGTTTTATCGCACCTGGACTACTGTCAAGTCATATGGTCAAGTGCTACAAAGAGGGACATAGGCAAATTACAGTTGGCCCAGAACAGAGCAGCACAGCTTGCCCTTAAATGTACACAGAGAGCTAATATCAATAAAATGCATGTCAATCTATCCTCACTCAAAGTAGAGAGATTGACTGCCTCACTACTTCTCTTTATGAGAGGTATTGACATGTTGAAAGCACCGAGCTTTCTGGTTAAGCGACTAGCACACAGCTCAGACACCCATGCATAGCCCACAAGACATGTCACCAGGGCACCAGAACAGAACAGACTTTGGGAAACACACAGTACTAAATAGAGTCTTGACTACATAGAAGTCTATTCCGCATTGAGCAGTGAAATCAGATTTTAAAAAACAGATAAAACTACACCTCGTGGAACAACGCGGACTGTGAAGAGACACACTCACAGGCAAACACATGCATACACGTTAACACACGCTAACACATGCATACACATGCACTCTACGCACACGCACTCTAAACACACATACATTGTAATGTTGTAATATTGTTGCATTGTGGTGTTATAAATGTTTTATTATATGTAGTGGTAGACTAGTGTGTAATAATGTGTTGTATTGTAGATATGTAGTGGTGTAGTGATGTGTTGTATTGTAGATGTGTAGTGGTGTAATAATGTGTTGTATTGTAGATATGTAGTGGTGTAGTAATGTGTTGTATTGTAGATGTGTAGTGGTAGAGTAGGGGTGTAATAATGTGTTGTATTGTAGATATGTAGTGGTGTAGTAATGTGTTGTATTGTAGATGTGTGGTGGTAGAGTAGGGGTGTAATAATGTGTTGTATTGTAGATATGTAGTGGTGTAGTAATGTGTTGTATTGTAGATGTGTAGTGGTGTAGTAATGTGTTGTATTGTATATATGTAGTGGTAGAGTAGGGGTGTAATAATGTGTTGTATTATAGATATGTAGTGGTGTAGTAATGTGTTGTATTGTAGATGTGTAGTGGTAGAGTAGGGGTGTAATAATGTGTTGTATTGTAGATATGTAGTGGTAGAGTAGTGGTGTAATAATGTGTTGTATTGTAGATATGTAGTGGTAGAGTAGGGGTGTAATAATGTGTTGTATTGTAGATATGTAGTGGTAGAGTAGGGGTGTAATAATGTGTTGTATTGTAGATATGTAGTGGTAGAGTAGGGGTGTAATAATGTGTTGTATTGTAGATATGTAGTGGTGTAGTAATGTGTTGTATTGTAGATGTGTAGTGGTGTAGTAATGTGTTGTATTGTAGATGTGTAGTGGTGTAATAATGTGTTGTATTGTAGATATGTAGTGCTGTAATAATGTGTTGTATTGTAGATATGTAGTGGTAGAGTAGTGGTGTAATAATGTGTTGTATTGTAGATATGTAGTGGTAGAGTAGTGGTGTAGTAATGTGTTGTATTGTAGATATGTAGTGGTAGAGTAGTGGTGTAGTAATGTGTTGTATTGTAGATGTGTAGTGGTGTAATAATGTGTTGTATTGTAGATATGTAGTGGTGTAGTAATGTGTTGTATTGTAGATATGTAGTGGTAGAGTAGTGGTGTAGTAATGTGTTGTATTGTAGATATGTAGTGGTGTAATAATGTGTTGTATTGTATATATGTAGTGGTAGAGTAGGGGTTTAATAATGTGTTGTATTGTAGATATGTAGTGGTGTAGTAATGTGTTGTATTGTAGATATGTAGTGGTAGAGCAGTGGTGTAATAATGTGTTGTATTGTAGATGTGTAGTGGTAGAGTAGTAGTGTAATAATGTGTTGTATTGTAGATATGTAGTGGTGTAATAATGTGTTGTATTGTAGATATGTAGTGGTAGAGTAGTGGTGTAATAATGTGTTGTATTGTAGATATGTAGTGGTGTAATAATGTGTTGTATTGTATATATGTAGTGGTAGAGTAGGGGTTTAATAATGTGTTGTATTGTAGATATGTAGTGGTGTAGTAATGTGTTGTATTGTAGATGTGTAGTGGTAGAGCAGTGGTGTAATAATGTGTTGTATTGTAGATATGTAGTGGTAGAGTAGTGGTGTAATAATGTGTTGTATTGTAGATATATAGTGGTAGAGTAGTGGTGTAATAATGTGTTGTATTGTAGATATGTAGTGGTAGAGTAGCGTGTACTAATGTGTTATATTGTAGATATGTAGTGGTAGAGTAGTGGTGTAATAATGTGTTGTATTGTAGATATATAGTGGTAGAGTAGTGGTGTAATAATGTGTTGTATTGTAGATGTGTAGTGGTGTATTAATGTGTTGTATTGTAGATATGTAGTGGTAGAGCAGTGGTGTAATAATGTGTTGTATTGTAGATATGTAGTGGTAGAGTAGTGGTGTAATAATGTGTTGTTTTGTAGATATGTAATGGTGTAATAATGTGTTGTATTGTAGATATGAAGGGGTGTAATAATGTGTTGTATTGTAGATATGTAGTGGTAGTGTAGTGGTGTAATAATGTGTTGTATTGTAGATATATAGTGGTGTAGTAATGTGTTGTATAGTAGCTGTGTAGTGGTGTAATTATGTGTTGCATTGTAGATATATAGTGGTGTAGTAATGTGTTGTATTGTAGATATGTAGTGGTGTAATAATGTGTTGTATTGTAGATATATAGTGGTGTAGTAATGTGTTGTATTGTAGATATGTAGTGGTGTAATAATGTGTTGTATTGTAGATATGTAGTGGTGTAATAATGTGTTGTATTGTAGATATGTAGTGGTAGTGTAGTGGTGTAATAATGTGTTGTATTGTAGATATGTAGTGGTAGAGTAGTGGTGTAATAATGTGTTGTATTGTAGATATGTAGTGGTGTAATAATGTGTTGTATTGTAGATATGTAGTGGTGTAATAATGTGTTGTATTGTAGATATGTAGTGGTAGAGTAGTGGTGTAATAATGTGTTTTATTGTAGATATGTAGTGGTGTAGTAATGTGTTGTATTGTAGATGTGTAGTGGTGTAGTAATGGGTTGTATTGTAGATGTGTAGTGGTGTAATAATGTGTTGTATTGTAGATATATAGTGGTGTAGTAATGTGTTGTATTGTAGATATGTAGTGGTGTAATAATGTGTTGTATTGTAGATATATAGTGGTGTAGTAATGTGTTGTATTGTAGATATGTAGTGGTGTAATAATGTGTTGTATTGTAGATATGTAGTGGTGTAATAATGTGTTGTATTGTAGATATGTAGTGGTAGTGTAGTGGTGTAATAATGTGTTGTATTGTAGATATGTAGTGGTAGAGTAGTGGTGTAATAATGTGTTGTATTGTAAATATGTAGTGGTGTAGTAATGTGTTGTATTGTAGATATGTAGTGGTGTAATAATGTGTTGTATTGTAGATATGTAGTGGTGTAGTAATGTGTTGTATTGTAGATATGTAGTGGTGTAATAATGTGTTGTATTGTAGATATGTAGTGGTGTAGTTATGTGTTGTATTGTAGATGTGTAGTGGTAGAGTAGTGGTGTAATAATGTGTTGTATTGTAGATATGTAGTGGTGTAGTAATGTGTTGTATTGTAGATATGTAGTGGTAGAGCAGTGGTGTAATTATGTGTTGTATTGTAGATATGTAGTGGTAGAGTAGTGGTGTAATAATGGGTTGTATTGTAGATATGTAGTGGTGTAATAATGTGTTGTATTGTATATATGTATTGGTAGAGTAGGGGTGTAATAATGTGTTGTATTGTAGATATGTAGTGGTGTAATAATGTGTTGTATTGTAGATATGTAGGGGTGTAATAATGTGTTGTATTGTAGATATGTAGTGGTAGAGTAGTGGTGTAATAATGTGTTGTATTGTAGATGTGTAGTGGTGTAGTAATGGGTTGTATTGTAGATGTGTAGTGGTGTAATAATGTGTTGTATTGTAGATATATAGTGGTGTAGTAATGTGTTGTATTGTAGATATGTAGTGGTGTAATAATGTGTTGTATTGTAGATATATAGTGGTGTAGTAATGTGTTGTATTGTAGATATGTAGTGGTAGAGTAGGGGTTTAATAATGTGTTGTATTGTAGATATGTAGTGGTGTAATAATGTGTTGTATTGTAGATATGTAGTGGTAGAGTAGTGGTGTAATAATGTGTTGTATTGTAGATATGTAGTGGTGTAATAATGTGTTGTATTGTATATATGTAGTGGTAGAGTAGGGGTTTAATAATGTGTTGTATTGTAGATATGTAGTGGTGTAGTAATGTGTTGTATTGTAGATATGTAGTGGTAGAGCAGTGGTGTAATAATGTGTTGTATTGTAGATATGTAGTGGTAGAGTAGTGGTGTAATAATGTGTTGTATTGTAGATATATAGTGGTAGAGTAGTGGTGTAATAATGTGTTGTATTGTAGATATGTAGTGGTAGAGTAGCGTGTACTAATGTGTTATATTGTAGATATGTAGTGGTAGAGTAGTGGTGTAATAATGTGTTGTATTGTAGATATATAGTGGTAGAGTAGTGGTGTAATAATGTGTTGTATTGTAGATGTGTAGTGGTGTATTAATGTGTTGTATTGTAGATATGTAGTGGTAGAGCAGTGGTGTAATAATGTGTTGTATTGTAGATATGTAGTGGTAGAGTAGTGGTGTAATAATGTGTTGTTTTGTAGATATGTAATGGTGTAATAATGTGTTGTATTGTAGATATGAAGGGGTGTAATAATGTGTTGTATTGTAGATATGTAGTGGTAGTGTAGTGGTGTAATAATGTGTTGTATTGTAGATATATAGTGGTGTAGTAATGTGTTGTATAGTAGCTGTGTAGTGGTGTAATAATGTGTTGCATTGTAGATATATAGTGGTGTAGTAATGTGTTGTATTGTAGATATGTAGTGGTGTAATAATGTGTTGTATTGTAGATATATAGTGGTGTAGTAATGTGTTGTATTGTAGATATGTAGTGGTGTAATAATGTGTTGTATTGTAGATATGTAGTGGTGTAATAATGTGTTGTATTGTAGATATGTAGTGGTAGTGTAGTGGTGTAATAATGTGTTGTATTGTAGATATGTAGTGGTAGAGTAGTGGTGTAATAATGTGTTGTATTGTAGATATGTAGTGGTGTAATAATGTGTTGTATTGTAGATATGTAGTGGTGTAATAATGTGTTGTATTGTAGATATGTAGTGGTAGAGTAGTGGTGTAATAATGTGTTTTATTGTAGATATGTAGTGGTGTAGTAATGTGTTGTATTGTAGATGTGTAGTGGTGTAGTAATGGGTTGTATTGTAGATGTGTAGTGGTGTAATAATGTGTTGTATTGTAGATATATAGTGGTGTAGTAATGTGTTGTATTGTAGATATGTAGTGGTGTAATAATGTGTTGTATTGTAGATATATAGTGGTGTAGTAATGTGTTGTATTGTAGATATGTAGTGGTGTAATAATGTGTTGTATTGTAGATATGTAGTGGTGTAATAATGTGTTGTATTGTAGATATGTAGTGGTAGTGTAGTGGTGTAATAATGTGTTGTATTGTAGATATGTAGTGGTAGAGTAGTGGTGTAATAATGTGTTGTATTGTAGATATGTAGTGGTGTAGTAATGTGTTGTATTGTAGATATGTAGTGGTGTAATAATGTGTTGTATTGTAGATATGTAGTGGTGTAGTAATGTGTTGTATTGTAGATATGTAGTGGTGTAATAATGTGTTGTATTGTAGATATGTAGTGGTGTAGTTATGTGTTGTATTGTAGATATGTAGTGGTGTAATAATGTGTTGTATTGTAGATGTGTAGTGGTAGAGTAGTGGTGTAATAATGTGTTGTATTGTAGATATGTAGTGGTGTAGTAATGTGTTGTATTGTAGATATGTAGTGGTAGAGCAGTGGTGTAATTATGTGTTGTATTGTAGATATGTAGTGGTAGAGTAGTGGTGTAATAATGGGTTGTATTGTAGATATGTAGTGGTGTAATAATGTGTTGTATTGTATATATGTATTGGTAGAGTAGGGGTGTAATAATGTGTTGTATTGTAGATATGTAGTGGTTTAATAATGTGTTGTATTGTAGATATGTAGGGGTGTAATAATGTGTTGTATTGTAGATATGTAGTGGTAGAGTAGTGGTGTAATAATGTGTTTTATTGTAGATATGTAGTGGTGTAGTAATGTGTTGTATTGTAGATGTGTAGTGGTGTAGTAATGGGTTGTATTGTAGATGTGTAGTGGTGTAATAATGTGTTGTATTGTGGATATATAGTGGTGTAGTAATGTGTTGTATTGTAGATATGTAGTGGTGTAATAATGTGTTGTATTGTAGATATATAGTGGTGTAGTAATGTGTTGTATTGTAGATATGTAGTGGTGTAATAATGTGTTGTATTGTAGATATGTAGTGGTGTAATAATGTGTTGTATTGTAGATATGTAGTGGTAGTGTAGTGGTGTAATAATGTGTTGTATTGTAGATATGTAGTGGTAGAGTAGTGGTGTAATAATGTGTTGTATTGTAAATATGTAGTGGTGTAGTAATGTGTTGTATTGTAGATATGTAGTGGTGTAATAATGTGTTGTATTGTAGATATGTAGTGGTGTAGTAATGTGTTGTATTGTAGATATGTAGTGGTGTAATAATGTGTTGTATTGTAGATGTGTAGTGGTAGAGTAGTGGTGTAATAATGTGTTGTATTGTAGATATGTAGTGGTGTAGTAATGTGTTGTATTGTAGATATGTAGTGGTAGAGCAGTGGTGTAATTATGTGTTGTATTGTAGATATGTAGTGGTAGAGTAGTGGTGTAATAATGGGTTGTATTGTAGATATGTAGTGGTGTAATAATGTGTTGTATTGTATATATGCATTGGTAGAGTAGGGGTGTAATAATGTGTTGTATTGTAGATATGTAGTCGTGTAGTAATGTGTTGTATTGTAGATATGTAGTGTTAGAGCAGTGGTGTAATAATGTGTTGTATTGTAGATATGTAGTGGTAGAGTAGTGGTGTAATAATGTGTTGTATTGTAGATATATAGTGGTAGAGTAGTGGTGTAATAATGTGTTGTATTGTAGATATATAGTGGTAGAGTAGTGGTGTATTAATGTGTTGTATTGTAGATATGTAGTGGTAGAGTAGCGTGTACTAATGTGTTATATTGTAGACATGTAGTGGTAGAGTAGTGGTGTAATAATGTGTTGTATTGTAGATATGTAGTGGTAGAGTAGTGGTGTAATAATGTGTTGTATTGTAGATATGTAGTGGTGTAATAATGTGTTGTATTGTAGATATGTAGGGGTGTAATAATGTGTTGTATTGTAGATATGTAGTGGTAGTGAAGTGGTGTAATAATGTGTTGTATTGTAGATATATAGTGGTGTAGTAATGTGTTGTATTGTAGATATGTAGTGGTGTAATAATGTGTTGTATTGTAGATATGTAGTGGTGTAATAATGTGTTGTATTGTAGATATGTAGTGGTAGAGTAGTGGTGTAATAATGTGTTGTATTGTAGATATGTAGTGGTGTAGTAATGTGTTGTATTGTAGATATGTAGTGGTGTAATAATGTGTTGTATTGTAGATGTGTAGTGGTGTAGTAATGTGTTGTATTGTAGATATGTAGTGGTGTAATAATGTGTTGTATTGTAGATATGTAGTGGTGTAGTAATGTGTTGTATTGTAGATATGTAGTGGTGTAGTAATGTGTTGTATTGTAGATATGTAGTGGTGTAATAATGTGTTGTATTGTAGATATGTAGTGGTGTAATAATGTGTTGTATTGTAGATATGTAGTGGTGTAATAATGTGTTGTATTGTAGATATGTAGTGGTGTAATAATGTGTTGTATTGTAGATATGTAGTGGTAGTGTAGTGGTGTAATAATGTGTTTTATTGTAGATATGTAGTGGTGTAGTAATGTGTTGTATTGTAGATATGTAGTGGTGTAGTAATGTGTTGTATTGTAGATATGTAGTGGTGTAATAATGTGCTATATGAGGTACTGTGTTTTTGTTTTATATATATATGTAATTGTGTTAATCTTGTTTGAACCCCATGAAGTGTAGCTGCTGTCTTGGTAACAGCTAATGGTCACCCTCAATCAATACAAATAAATACAAATACATTTCACCTCCATATCTCCCTGAATAAAAGTTTCCCCTGTTACAGTAAAACATTGCTGGTGTTTGTTGTTTTAGGATCACTGTCTTGTTTTCCGTCCTCCCAGGCATTCTCAGGTCACTGGTGTACTATTTCTGTAGGCTGTTTATCAATCATCGGCTGTGTCTTGGTGGGCACATTGTTTCCTCTGAGTCGCTTTCCCTTTTACTCATGAGCAAACCAACTCCTTTCCTCCACCACTCCCTACCTCTCTCTCTCTCCCACCACATGAACCATCCATGCCCAGAGAAACTAACAAAGGGACAAAGGGTTAGCTTAGCTGCCAAAACATCCTGGATCCTGCGTCAACACACGTCTCTGTCTTTCTGTCTCTCTCCCTCTCTCTCCTGCTCTCTCGTCCAATAATACGTATGCCTAACCTGAACAAACACTGTGCATCTCTAACAAACATACCTTGTTCCAAAAACAGCTGTCCTTGAGACATTTCTTTCAGAGGTTATCAGCTGGCATCACCATGCATAATACTCTCTGTTGAATGTCTGTTGCTTCATTCATTTCATTATGGTCTAATGTCTGTCTGTATTAATGTATTACTCAGGTTATTATTATATATTTATTTGTATTAATGTATTACTCAGGTTATTATAGGCTATCAATCTGTATTACTTTATTACTCAGGTTATTATAGTCTATCGATCTGTATTCATGTATTACTAAGGTTATTATGGTCTATCTATCTGTATTAATGTATTACTCAGGTTATTATGGTCTATCTATCTGTATTACTTTATTACTCGGATTATTATGGTCTATCTATCTGTATTAATGTATTACTCAGGTTATTATGGTCTATCTATCTGTATTACTTTATTACTCGGGTTATTATGGTCTGTCTATCTGTATTAATGTATTACTCAGGTTATTATGGTCTGTCTATCTGTATTACTTTATTACTCAGGTTATTATAGGCTATCAATCTGTATTACTTTATTACTCAGGTTATTATAGTCTATCGATCTGTATTAATGTATTACTCAGGTTATTATGGTCTAACTATCTGTATTAATGTATTACTCAGGTTATTATGGTCTGTCTATCTGTATTACTTTATTACTCAGGTTATTATAGGCTATCAATCTGTATTACTTTATTACTCAGGTTATTATAGTCTATCGATCTGTATTAATGTATTACTCAGGTTATTATGGTCTATCTATTTGTATTAATGTATTACTCAGGTTATTATGGTCTATCTATTTGTATTAATGTATTACTCAGGTTATTATGGTCTATCTATCTGTATTACTTTATTACTCAGGTTATTATAGGCTATCTATCTGTATTACTTTATTACTCAGGTTATTATGGTCTATCTAGCTGTATTACTGTATTAC
This sequence comes from Salmo trutta, assembly GCF_901001165.1. Classification (NCBI taxonomy): domain Eukaryota; kingdom Metazoa; phylum Chordata; class Actinopteri; order Salmoniformes; family Salmonidae; genus Salmo; species Salmo trutta. Next base: position 90,923 of record NW_021822651.1, read on the forward strand.
TTGGGTTATGAGCAGCTCCAGAGTTTCCTGGAAGGCATAGCCCACACTGTTGTTTATGAGGGCATCACCTAGTATTTACTGGCATTAACATCAGAACAGACTGTTGTTTCATTCATTTCGTTTTAGTCTATCTGGCAGTATTTCTCAACACCATAGAGAGTTTCGTGGAAGACTTTGCCTTTACGGTATACAGATGATCATGTGGGAAGTGAGCTGTAAAACCTGTACAAAGAAGGCCTGTGTCCAACTAGGACAGTATGTACTATAGCTGAGGATGAAACCGTATGAGGCTGAGCTGAGAATACATGCTGCTGGGTGCACATATGTGAACACGCTCTCAGCTGTCACTTAGTGGCTGGTGGCACGAGCTCAAATCATAACTTCAGCTCAAAGTGCATCGGATTACATGTTGCAGAGGGAGGATTCTGAGATTGTGTGTGTAGTTGTGTTTATGTGTGGGGAGGGGGAGGTCTGGTACAATAGGTTGGTATTCATTTGCCTCATGTGTAAGTGTGTGCCTGTGTGTGTCTGAGTCTAAGTCATGTGCTGCTGTTTGTCCTAAATGGCCTCTCCTTTCTTTACGGCCCTGAGTACTTACCCGCCTGTCACTATAGATCTGGTCGTTCCACTACCCGCCTGTCACTATAGATCTGGTCGTTCCACTACCCGCCTGTCACTATAGATCTGGTCGTTCCACTACCCGCCTGTCACTATATATCTGGTCGTTCCACTACCCGCCTGTCACTATAGATCTGGTCGTTCCACTACCCGCCTGTCACAATAGATCTGGTCGTTCCACTACCCGCCTGTCACTATAGATCTGGTCGTTCCACTACCCGCCTGTCACAATAGATCTGGTCGTTCCATTACCCGCCTGTCACTATAGATCTGGTCGTTCCATTACCCGCCTGTCACTATAGATCTGGTCGTTCCACTACCCGCCTGTCACTATAGATCTGGTCGTTCCATTACCCGCCTGTCACTATAGATCTGGTCGTTCCACTACCCGCCTGTCACTATAGATCTGGTCATTCCACTACCCGCCTGTCACAATAGATCTGGTTGTTCCATTACCCGCCTGTCACTATAGATCTGGTCGTTCCATTACCCGCCTGTCACTATAGATCTGGTCGTTCCACTACCCGCCTGTTACAATAGATCTGGTCGTTCCACTACCCGCCTGTCACAATAGATCTGGTCGTTCCACTACCCGCCTGTCACTATAGATCTGGCCGTTCCACTACCCGCCTGTCACTATAGATCTGGTCGTTCCACTATCCGCCTGTCACAATAGATCTGGTCGTTCCACTACCCGCCTGTCACAATAGATCTGGTCGTTCCACTATCCGCCTGTCACAATAGATCTGGTCGTTCCACTACCCGCCTGTCACAATAGATCTGGTCGTTCCACTAACCGCCTGTCACAATAGATCTGGTCGTTCCACTACCCGCCTGTCACAATAGATCTGGTCGTTTAACTACCCGCCTGTCACTATAGATCTGGCCGTCCCTTTACCTGCCTGTCACTATAGATCTGGTCGTCCCTTTACCCACCTGTCACTATAGATCTGGCCGTCCCTTTACCTGCCTGTCACTAAAGATCTGGCTGTTCCTGTACCGCCTGTCACTATAGATCTGGTCGTTCCACTAACCGCCTGTCACAATAGATCTGGTCGTTCCACTACCCGCCTGTCACAATAGATCTGGTCGTTTAACTACCCGCCTGTCACTATAGATCTGGCCGTCACTTTACCTGCCTGTCACTAAAGATCTGGCTGTTCCTTTACCGCCTGTCACTATAGATCTGGCTGTTCCTTTACCGCCTGTCACTATAGATCTGGTGGTCCCTTTACCCACCTGTCACTACAGATCTGGTGGTCCCTTTACCCACCTGTCACTACAGATCTGGTGGTCCCTTTACCCACCTGTCACTACAGATCTGGTGGTCCCTTTACCCACCTGTCACTACAGATCTGGTCGTCCCTTTACCCACCTGTCACTAAAGATCTGGTGGTCCCTTTACCCACCTGTCACTACAGATCTGGCCGTCCCTTTACCCACCTGTCACTACAGATCTGGTGGTCCCTTTACCCACCTGTCACTACAGATCTGGTGGTCCCTTTACCCACCTGTCACTACAGATCTGGCCGTCCCTTTCATTTCTAAGAGAACAATAGGGATATTAGGAACAGGTACCATTGACATGGAGGTTATTGTGTGTTATAGTGTATTGTATTGTGTTGTATTAGGTATTGTGTCAGGGCTGTGCTACAGCAAATGTTCACAATATCACATTAGTATTGTCTACTCAATTACACTGTAACGTGAGGTATTTATACACTCTATGAAGTGCACTGGGTACACTATCTGTAGGCATCTACAAACATATAACGAGAGGGTACAACAAAAGCTACATTCCTTGTTACACTTTAGTACACAGCAATGACAGCCAAAGCACTTAAGTGTGTTCTTCAAGATGTCATTTATGTAATACGTTGATGTTGAAGGACATGCTAATAGAAGTCCTTACCCTCCAGCGTTTCTTCTGTCAGTCACACAGATCGTGGGAGACATTTGGCCTAGAGTGTGTGAGGGAGAACAGTCTCATACATTCAATAGTTCACTTATGCAAGCTGACATGACAAGAGAAAGCACAGGTGAGAAAACGTTAGTGTGAACGCGTAGTACTTTATGACTTTACTTGACTGGCATATGGAAAATGTAATGTACATACCCTGTCAGTTATCTACACTGTGTGTGTGTGTGTGTGTGTGTGTGTGTGTGTGTGTGTGTGTGTGTGTGTGTGTGTGTGTGTGTGTGTGTGTGTGTGGAGGCTTTTGGGCCTCCTGTCCTGGATGTAGACTTTAGCCACCACCGTTACCAGGGTAACCAATGCCCTAGCTTCTCTCTACTTAACATGTTCCCCGCATGCAGCATTCAGCTCTTCTTTCACACCTCTTAGCCCCAGCCACTTTCTCTATGCACACACACACACACACACACACACACACACACACACACACACACACACACACACACACACACACACACACACACACACACACACAGCTTGACAGCAGGAGATACTGTAGCTGGCCATGTGAAGGTAATTGAATGAGATACTGTAGCTGGCCATGTGAAGGTAACTGGAGGAGATACTGTAGCTGGCCATGTGAAGGTAACTGGAGGAGATACTGTAGCTGGCCATGTGAAGGTAACTGGAGGAGATACTGTAGCTGGCCAAGTGAAGGTAACTGGAGGACATACTGTAGCTGGCCATGTGAAGGTAACTGGAGGACATACTGTAGCTGGCCATGTGAAGTTAACTGGAGGAGATACTGTAGCTGGCCATGTGAAGGTAACTGGAGGAGATACTGTAGCTGGCCATGTGAAGGTAACCTGTAGCTGAACATGTGAAGGTAACTGAAGGAGATACTGTAGCTGGCCATGTGAAGGTAACTGGAGGAGATACTGTAGCTGGGCATGTGAAGGTAATTGAATGATATACTGTAGCTGGCCATGTGAAGGTAACTGGAGGAGATACTGTAGCTGGCCATGTGAAGGTAACTGGAGGACATACTGTAGCTGGCCAAGTGAAGGTAACTGGAGGACATACTGTAGCTGGCCATGTGAAGGTAACTGGAGGACATACTGTAGCTGGCCATGTGAAGGTAACTGGAGGAGATACTGTAGCTGGCCATGTGAAGGTAACTGGAGGAGATACTGTAGCTGGCCATGTGAAGGTAACCTGTAGCTGAACATGTGAAGGTAACTGAAGGAGATACTGTAGCTGGCCATGTGAAGCTAAATGGAGGAGATACTGTAGCTGGCCATGTGAAGGTAACTGGAGGAGATACTGTAGCTGGCCATGTGAAGGTAACCTGTAGCTGGCCATGTGAAGGTAACTGGAGGAGCTACTGTAACTGGCCATGTGAAGGTAACTAAAATAAAGGAAACATCAACATAGTGTCTTAATAGGGCGTAGAAGGTGGCCCTGTTATGTGTGTCCTGTCACACAATGTCTTGGATTCAACTAAATTCAGAGAAATGTAATGAATCAGAGTGGGAGGTAAAGCATAGACACCCAACACTAACAATGACTGAGAGTGAGAGAGGAGTGGAATGGAGGGGGAGGTGTACACACACAGACACGCACAGCTCCAGCTGCCTCTCTGCATGCATTATGCACAGTTACATAAGGCTCCCTATACAAGCACCACTGTGTAGCCATTGTCTCCAAGCCGACCTATTGGCCCTGGTCAGAAGTAAAGCTGCTCCGCATAGAGAATAGGATGTCATTTGGGACTCGGACAGGGTGTGTTCATATGCTAATCTTATCTGTTGGTGCTTTGGTACAGCGGCTGCCTAGACTCCTCAACAACACCTGGGTTCAAATAGCATTTGGAAATCTTTCAAAAACGTTGTTTGTTTAGAGTTAGTCTTCCTGGTGTGCCATTTATGTAGGGTTTGCTCTTTTGGGGTTTATTCCATTGGTTCTATTGTGCCATGGCGAGCTCAATCAAGCACGAGTAAAAGTATTTGAGACATGTCAAATACTATTTCAACCCAGGTCTGTTCCAACGGAGTTAGGACTAAATGTTCAGACGCTCTAATGTGCCATTTAATGTGGCATCCATAGTAGCTATGATGGACGCCTGCCAGGGAGTCTCGGACTTGGACTAGCCTATGAGATAGCCACAACAACGCAGCACTAACGCAGCACCAAAGCAGAAATAGACACCCGGTCAGTGTTAAAACAGTTTTACTGTGTCTCTGACTCAGTCTGTACATTCCTCCAGGTAACAACATAGGCCTAATAAAACGTCTGGGATCTGTAATTTGATCTTCCACTTAAAGGGGCAATCTGCGTTTGGCACATACATGTATTACTTTTAAGTTAATGATTTATACAGATCGATTCTGGAATTAAATAACTAGCAAATACCTCATGAGCTTAGTTCAACTGTCAAACCACATCAGAGACCAGAATATAAGCTTGATTAACTCTAATGTTCGTAAACAAATTACAGGTAAACAAACACTCTATAGCCTTAAAACATGGTTCTAACTATAACTTTTAAATCATGGACGGTCAGTCCCTGAATCCATAGCTCTGTTTATTAATTTGAGAGTGGTTACATTTCTCCAGCCATATTCCTCAGGTTTTTACTGAAACAGTGGCCCCTTTAAAGACCTACAATTATTTTTGTCGTCTTGACTTGCACTGTTATTATAAACCTATGAAGGAACCACCTGATTCAGAAATGATGGCTTCATCATAACAATGTCTAAACGTGTATGTGCAGCGTGTACTTTGAAAATCAATAGTGCTTGCTTCCTGTCATACTCGTCCGTCCATATGTGTTTCTCCTTTTTTAGACGACACTAATGGTTTGGCCCTGCACTTTTTCCCTCTGTGTGTCTGACTGCCGGTGTGACTGCCTGCCAAGATCTCTCCCAAAGTGTGTGTGTGTGAGGCTGAGGCTCTCTCTCTCTCTCTCTCTCTCTCTCTGGAACAGCTGAGAATGTTGTTTATTAATCTCTCTGCAGTACTGACAATCTATCTGCTGCTCAGTACTCATCAAAGCAGACCCTGCTGCTCAGTACTCATCAAAGCAGGCCCTGCTGCTCAGTACTCATCAAAGCAGGCCCTGCTGCACGGTACTCATCAAAGCAGGCCCTGCTGCTCAGTACTCATCAAAGCAGGCCCTGCTGCACGGTACTCATCAAAGCAGACCCTGCTGCTCAGTACTCATCAAAGCAGGCCCTGCTGCTCAGTACTCATCAAAGCAGGCCCTGCTGCACGGTACTCATCAAAGCAGACCCTGCTGCTCCGTACTCATCAAAGCAGGCCCTGCTGCTCAGAACTCATCAAAGCAGACCCTGCTGCTCAATACTCATCAAAGCAGGCCCTGCTGCTCGGTACTCATCAAAGCAGGCCCTGTTGCACGGTACTCATCAAAGCAGACCCTGCTGCACGGTACTCATCAAAGCAGACCCTGCTGCACGGTACTCATCAAAGCAGGCCCTGCTGCTCGGTACTCATCATAGCAGTTCATATTGTTCAAATCAAATCAAAATGTACTTGTCACATGCGCCGAATTCAACATGTATTGTTGTATTGTCCTTCATGAAGAGTCAATGGCCTACATTTGTTCATTTTTGTCATTTAGCGACTTACAGTGTGTGCATCTTAAGATAGCTAGGTGAGACAACCACATATCACAGTCTTAGTAAGTACATTTTCCCTCTAAAAAGTAGTAATCAACAAAGCCAGTATGCAGGAAGACACATTTCAGTTGAAGGCATTCAGTTGTACAACATTTAACATTTCAGTCATTTAGCAGACACTCTTATCCAGAGCGACTAATGCATACATTGCTTTTCTCTCCGTACTGGACCCCCGTGGGAATCGAACCCACAACCCTGGCATTGCAAACACCATGCTCTACCAACTGAGCCATACAGGACACAAGTGACTAGGTATCCGCCTTTCCCCTTTCCCTTTCTCTTTCCCTTTAGTAAGAAAGCTTATTATTGTTATTTTCATGAGTCGGAATAAGACTGAGATGTCTTATTTAAGATATTATGTTATATATGGCTAATGGCTGATGAATAAAACTGACATGACTGGTAAAGATGACGACGACAGACAGAGATGGCTGCTCTGGTTCTAGCTCCTAAACAAAATTATTTTTAAGTCTTGAGACAATTGAGACGTGGATTGTGTATGTGTGCTATTCAGAGGGTGAATGGGCAAGACAAAATATTTCATTGCCGTTGAACGGGGTATGGTAGTAGGTGCCAGGCTCACCGGTTTGAGTGTGTCAAGAACTGCAACGCTGCTGGGTTTTTCATGCTCAACAGATTCCTGTGTGTATCAAGAATGGTTCACCAGCCAAAGGGCATTCAGCCAACTTGACAAAACTGTGGGAAGCATTGGAGTCAACATGGGACAGCATCCCTGTGGAATGCTTTCGACACCTTGTAGAGTCCATGCCCTGAAAAATTGAGGCTGTGCAAAAGGGGGTGCAACTCAATATTAGGAACGTCTTCCTAATGTTTGGTACACTCAGTGCATGTTATTTTGTTGTAAAAATGTGTCAGGATTCTTCCATGAGAAAATATCAATATGACATATTTTTTGTATATTTCGATTTTTAAATAAACTCTGCAAGGAAATATATTCTGAACAGAAATATATTGTGGAGTAATGACATTGTAAATTGTAAATTGTCATTTTTCCATTATGCAAATTCATGTGATACTCTCTGTGCTAGAACAACACTGTCATATGGAACAGAAGTCATCACGCACATCAGTCACCAGTTTGATTTATGGGTATTACCTCGTTGAGTTATGTGTACTACCATGTCCACAGAATTCCAGTACACGGATCTGAGACCTGCGGCGACAGGCCAAGGTGTGTGAGTATTAACCACAAAGTGTTGATGTGTCATAACTGACATTAAACAGCTGTTAAGCAATACAACGCCTGTGAAGAAATTCCATGCAAAACATTTGAAATCACCCAATTGCAGCTTTTTCATATCTTAGTTTTCATGTGTTACTTGGGAAAGGAGGATACCTAGTCAGTTTGCACAACTCAACGCATTCAACCGAAATGTGTCTTCAATATTTAACCCAACCCCTCTGAATTAAGTAAAAAGGTGCAGGTGGCTGCCTAATCAACATAATCAGGGAGCTATTGTTGGGGGTTAACTGCCTTGCTCAAGGGTAGATTTTTACAATTTGCCGGATTGGGGATTCTAACCAGCAACCTTATGCTCTTGATCGCTAGGCTATATGCCACCCCAGAAGAGCTTTGGGTTAAATTATTAAGTTGCTTAACTGTAATGCTTGTTTGGTTAATCTAAGCAATGCGTCATGCCACTAAATCTGTTCTGAGGATATAGCATAATTTGGAACGTTCAGTATTCACAGCCTTCAGAGCTGAGGAGGTTTGATGTTCAAGTTCTACATGTTGCACAAATGAGAGATTGAAAAGTATATGATGCTTGTTAGAAAGAACCATTTATTAAGTGAGCAGCAGGTGTTTCAATTTATCTTAATGAATCAAATAATGTTGTATTATAGTGTCAATAATATCTTGCTTTTATTTTTCATTGGGGGCAAATCAATGACATTTTAAAGTGGAAATTACAAACTTTAGAACCTTTTTTAAACCTTACATTTCAAGTACATTTCACGTTTCCTGCCCCAATTCTCAGCAACAAAATAGTGATCAAATTAAGATCCCTCATCTGTACAAGTGTTTCTAAGAAAAGGTGTGTGTTGCCCGTGGTACGTAGATAAGACTTCCCTGCCGTCAGAAGCCAACAAGCGTTACATAAAGTCAGGAAAACAAACAGGGGTAGCATGTCATTTCCACGGTAATAATCCTTCGACCTGAGCCTAGCTAGCTGCATGGAGTCATCTAGGCCTTCTCTCCTGCATTATCTAATGCACATAGCTATGGGTTTATAAATGATTGTAGCTAGCTGCAAGGTGAAGTCTACTCTGTGTTTTCTAAGCCGTATCCTGGCATGTTAAACATCTGTAACCTAGCTAGCTGCACGGAGTCATCTGCTTCAGTTATCTAACATAGCTACGGCTGGCTCAGCCTGGCGCATCTAAACGTATATAGCTCTATGATGTTATTTTTGTGGCCCTGATGAAGCTAGCTACATGTAGTCATCTATTTTGTGTTGTCTAAGGTGTGGTATAATTATTCTCATTATAGGATACTAGAGTAAACACACTTCGCCCTCCATTCCACTGTGTGTGTGTGTGTGTGTGTGTGTGTGTGTGTGTGTGTGTTACCCCACTCTCCACTCCTCTCCCTCCCTTGGGTGTCAACGCTTTACCTCTATTGTCACTATACAATTATATGTTTTACTGGTATACCTTTGTGACAAGCCGCAAACACATTTATTACATTGCTTTAAATGAAGTTGAATCTAGGACTTTGTGTGAAAGGCGACATAATGTGTCAAACAGGAATTTTTCTGTGTCACCACATTTTGATCTACGATCTTGTGATTGTAACAATCAATCCAATGTAAATAATCAAATCTGAGGACTTTAACATGCTGAGAGATGTTGTAGATAACGCCTACTGGATCTGTTACACAATAAGCAAGCATCACTTTCCTGGCTGAGGAGTTCCTGGCTGAGGAGTTCCTGGCTGAGGAGTTCCTGGTTGAGGAATTCCTGGCTGAGGAGTTCCTGGTTGAGGAGTTCCTGATTGAGGAGTTCCTGGTTGAGGAGTTCCTGATTGAGGAGTTCCTGGTTGAGGAGTTCCTGATTGAGGAGTTCCTGATTGAGGAGTTCCTGGTTGAGGAGTTCCTGATTGAGGAGTTCCTGGCTGAGGAGTTCCTGATTGAGGAGTTCCTGGTTCAGGAGTTCCTGGCTGAGTTATTGGAACCAGCATGTCTGACTCTGCACCTGTAGACAAATATTTCAATGTTTTTGGGAAAGAAATTTTGAGACAGTGCTGTTTAGTGACATGTGACAGAGGACAGGCACGGGCCTGTGATGAAGTCTACGTCCAAAATGGCACATTTTATTTTGTTGCGCACTACATAGTGCACTAAATAGGGATAGGTTTTAGACTGTGAGTTACGTATAACAAATGTCCCAATAAGAAATGTCACACCCATTTGTTCAAGAGATAGTTCCCTGTCCGAGGCGCCAGAGAAAGCCAGACAGAAGAGGGAAATAAACATACCAAATGGTTTTGATAATCGTCTCAATAAAAATGTGTCATGCGTTTTGATGGATCTTCAATTGATGGATCTTCAATTCCATTTAATAAAATGTAATTTATGTTCATGTCTAAGTGAGCATTCACACGAAATCTTCTCTTTAGGTGTTATCTATTGAGCTAGCTGGTTTGCTGGTTTGTGACATTCAGACTGCTCTATGCTATGTACAGTGCCTTTCGGAAAGTATTCAGACCCCTTGACTTTTTACACATTTTGTTACTTTACAGCCTTATTCTAGAATTGATTAAATATAATTTTTTCCTCATCAATCTACACTCAATACCCCATAATGACAAAGAAAAAAACGTTTTTTAGACATTTTTGCTAATTAAAAAGAAAAGAAAAAAAGGAAATATCACATTTACGTAAGTATTCAGACCCTTTACTTAGACTTTGTTAATTAAAGCACCTTTGGCAGCGATTACAGCATTGAGTCTTCTTGGGTATGACGCTACAATCTTGGCACACCTGTATTTGGGAAGTTTCTCCCATTCTTCTCTGCCGATCCTCTCAAATTCCGTCAAGCTCTGTCCCAAGTATTTTCAGGTCTCTAAAGAGATGTTAGATTGTGTTCAAGTCCAGGCTCTGGCTGGGCCACTCAAGGACATTCAGAGACTTGTCACGAAGCCCCCCCCCCCTGCATTGTCTTGGCTGTGTGCTTAATGTCGTTGTCCTGATGGAAGGTGAAGCTTTGTCCGAGTCTGAGGTCCTGAGGGCTCTGGAGCAGGTTTTCATCAAGGATCTCTCTGTACTTTGCTCTGTTCATATTTCCCTCGACCCTGACTTGTCTCCTAGTCCCTACCTCTGAAAAAGATCCTCACAGCATGATGCTGCCACCACCATGCTTCACTGTAGGGATGGAGCCAGGTTTCTTCCAGACGTGACGATCAGCATTCAGGCCAAAGAGTTCAATCATGTTTTCATCAAGCAGAGAATCTTGTTTCTCATGGTCTGAGAGTCTTTAGGTCCCTTTTGGCAAAGTCCAAGCGGGCTGTCATGTGCCTTTTACTGAGGAGTGGCTTTCGTCTGCCCACTCTACCATAAAGGCCTAATTGGTGGAGTGCTGCAGAGATGGTTGTCCTTCTGGAAGGTTCAGATCTAGGGCCAGATCTAGGAAGAGTCTTGGTGGTTCCAAAATTCTTCAAGTTAAAAATTATGGAGGCCACTGTGTTCTTGGGGACCTTCAATGCTGCAGACATTTTTTGGTACCCTTCCCCAGATCTGTGCCTCGACACAATCCTGTCTCGGAGTTCTACGGACAATTCCTTCAACCTCATGTCTTGTTTTTTGCTCTGACATGCACTGTCAACTGTGTGACCTTATATAGACAGGTGTGTGACTTTCCAAAGCATGTCCAATCAATTTAATTTACCACAGGTGGACAATCAAGTTGTAGAAACATCTCAAGGATGATCAATGGAAACAGGATGCACCTGAGCTCAATTTTGAGTCTCATATGTAAAATAAGGTATTTCGCTTTGTCATTATGGGGTATTGTGTGTAGATTGCTAAAGGAAAAATGTATTTTTATCAAATTTAGAATAAGGTTGTAACGTAACAAAATGTGTAAAAAGTCAAGAGGTCTGATTACTTTCCGAAGGCACTGTATAAGACGTAGTATACTGAGAACGCCTGTTGTGAAATAAATACATTATTTCACATAAATTACTCATTCTGCTTTTATGAGAAATATATTTTGGGAAATGTAGAATATGTTGCAAGTCTTCTAATGGTACAAAACAGGATCTTTCATAAGACATTACGCCCATGGGAAAAGGTGCAAAACAGGAACTTTCATAGGACTTGTGAGAAAAAGGAGCCTCTGTGACACATATGTGCCAAAGCATGCATATGGTACACTAAAATGTGCATGTGTGCGTGTGTGTCTGTGCCTGTGCAAATATCTTCAGCGGCTATGGGTTCAACTGCTCATCACATCATCACTGTTGTATATGGCCAATATACCACAGCTAAGGGCTGTTCTCTGCACGACACAATGCGGAGTGCCTGGATACAGCCCTTAGCCGTGGTATTTTGGCAATATATCACAAACCCCCGAGGTGCTTTATTGCTATTATGAACTGTTTACCAACGGAATTAGAGCAGTAAAAATACGTGTTTTGTCATACTGGTGGTATACGGTATGATATACCACAGCTGTCAGCCAATCAGCATTCAGGGCTCGAACCATCCAGTTTATAATAGACATCAGGACATGCCTCCAGTGCGGACACACTTTAAATAGACATAGTGGGAGAAGACATACTGGCACCCTATTACCTAGTACATTACTTTGGGTCCTGTGTGTAGCTGGTATAGAGAGTCAGGCACAGGACAGCAGATATGAGTAATCAATGTACTTTACTCAAAAAGACAGATTTACAAAGTAACATCACGAGCCCACAGACGGACCGAATTACAATAAACAATCACTCACAAACACAACATGGGGAACAGAGGGTTAAATAATAAACAAGTACTTGGTTGAGTGAAGCCAGGTGTGTAAGACAAAGACAGAACAAATGGAAAATGAAAAGTGGATCGGCGGTGGCTAGAAAGCCGGTGACGTCGACCGCCGAAAGCCGCCCGAACAAGGAGAGGGACCGACGTCGGCGGAAGCCGTGACAGGACCAGAGCCCCATGGGTACTATATATGGCCTGGCCAGCTAGTCATTATACGTATACCATATTAGCTAGTCAGTATATTTATAACTTATTAGCTAGTTGCTTTATAACTTAATACCTAGTTGCTATGTTTATAACTTATTAGCTAGTTGCTATATTTTTTACTTATTAGCTAGTCACTATATGTATAACTTATTAGCTAGTCACTATATTTAGAACTTATTAGCTAGTCGCTATATTTATAACTTATTAGCTAGTCGCTATATTTATAACTTATTAGCTAGTCGCTATATTTATAACCTATTAGCTAGTCGCTATATTTATTGCTTATTAGCTAGTTGCTATATTTATAACTTGTTAGCTAGTCGCTATATTTATTGCTTATTAGCTAGTCGCTATATTTATTGCTTATTAGCTAGTCGCTATATTTATAACTTATTAGCTAGTCACTATATTTCTGTCTTATTAGCTAGTCACTATATTTAGAACTTATTAGCTAGTCGCTATATTTAGAACTTATTAGCTAGTCGCTATATTTATTGCTTATTAGCTAGTCGCTATATTTATAACTTATTAGCTAGACACTATATAACTTATTAGCTAGTCTCTATATTTATAACTTATTAGCTATTCGCTATATTTATAACTTATTAACTAGTCACTATATGTATAACTTATTAGCTAGTCGTTATATTTAGGGGTCTTTCTATAAATAAGGGGGCCAGTGTGTGATATTTGGATCAAAATAAAAAAAATGGTTTGAAACAAAAATATAAATTATTTTTATGCTGTTCCACGTGTACAAACAAAAGGGGCCTCATCTCTCACAAAAACAGATCAAAATAAAATCACAGATAATTAATAAGGGAGCAGGAGAATTTGGCTACAATAATTACAAGGACTTTTCAAGCACCAAATTGAGGAAAGACCTAAAGCAGAATTTCTGAGCTCCAAATTCAAGATCAAGTTGGCTCTTCAAACCCCTTGTAGTGTTTAAAACGGCAGGTGTAACGTGAAGAAGAAAAACAACGTGTCATGTTATTTCAATACCAGATCAAAGTGTAAAGAAGCCCACTAGACTATGTAATTTGTTGTCATTATATCCAGAATAATTAATAGGAAGAGCATTGGGTGTTCTTCCAGCACTTGGGCTGTTGTTGATTTGCGTGCTCTATCACAACAACTGTTCGTTACTTGGCTGTCATTCGGAAAATTCCTTCCTGTATCAAATGCTGATGTGTGAAAATATCCCGGCGTAATTAAAAAGCTCGACAACAAATGCGAATCCAACAAGTGTTATGCATAATTATTTTGGAACCCCGTTAATGATAGTATCGATTTAGGTAAAGTAACTCTTTCGGTTAGAAGCATTCAATTTTTCAAATTTTTCATTTTGGATTTGTTAGCCCATGAAAACTGTTTTCACCACGTAAGAGGAGACACAAAGTGTTACATAGTTACACTGCATTTCTGAGATCTGAAAAACTGTCTGACAGCTAGATCCAGGATTCATACAGGGTTAAAGTTGAATGTCTAATTCAACTGATTAAAGCTTAATATATGATATAAAGACAACTTACACTGCCATAAATGCAAGGACTGAAAAGTAATGTTTTACGTCCCACGATTTTGGACAAATCCGTCAAGACACCAACCATGATAAAGGGTTAAACTTCCCCATCCAGCAGCATGGTTCTTCCAGCTAGCCTTCCCCACCCAGCAACATGGATTTTCCAGTCAGCCTTCCCCACCCAATAACATGGATCTTTCAGCCAGCCTTCCCTACTCAGCAACATGGATCTTGCAGCCAGCCTTCCCCACTCAGCAACATGGATCTTCCAGCCAGCCTTCCCCACTCAGCAACATGGATCTTCCAGCCAGCCTTCCCCACTCAGCAACATGGATCTTCCAGCCAGCCTTCCCCACTCAGCAACATGGATCTTCCAGCCAGCCTTCCACACTCAGCAACATGGATCTTCCAGCCAGCCTTCCCCACTCAGCAACATGGATCTTCCAGCCAGCCTTCCCCACTCAGCAACATGGATCTTCCAGCCAGCCTTCCCCACTCAGCAACATGGATCTTCCAGCCAGCCTTCCCCACTCAGCAACATGGATTTTCCAGCCAGCCTTCCACACACAGCAACATGGAACTTCCAGCCAGCCTTCCCCACTCAGCAACATGGATCTTCCAGCCAGCCTTCCCCACTCAGAAACATGGATCTTCCAGCCAGCCTTCACCACTCAGCAACATGGATCTTCCAGCCAGCCTTCCCCACACAGCAACATGGATCTTCCAGCCAGCCTTCCACACCCAGCAACATGGATCTTCCAGCCAGCCTTCCACACTCAGCAACATGGATCTTCCAGCCAGCCTTCCCCACTCAGCAACATGGATCTTCCAGCTAGCCTTCCACACCCAGCAACATGTATCTTCCAGCCAGCCTTCCCCACCCAGCAACATGGATCTTCCAGCCAGCCTTCCCCACCCAGCAACATGGATCTTCTTTCTATGGTTTTTATGGCTCTAGGTAATTCTATTCTCCTGATTCCTGCTTACATTAAACAATTTAAGCAGGAAGCACCAGTGACTAGATCACAAAAAAATGGTCAGATGAAGCAGATGCTAAGCTAAAGGACTGTTTTGCTAACACAGACTGGAATATGTTCTGGGATTCCTTCGACGGATCAGTCATTGGCTTCATCAATAAGTGCATCAATGACGTCGTCCCCACAGTGACAGTACGTACATACCCCAACCAGAAGCCATGGATTACAGGAAACAACCGCACTGAGCTAAAGGCTAGAGCTGCCGCTTTCAAGGAGTGGGACTCTAACCCGGAAGCTTATAAGAAATCCCGCTATGCCCTCAGACAAACCATCAAACAGGAAAAGCAAAAATACAGGACTAAGATCGAATCGTACTACACCGGCTCTGACGCTCATCGGATGTGGCAGGGCTTGCAAACCAATACAGACTACAAAGGGAAGCACACTGACAACAATGAGACGCCTATAAGGAGGAGGTCAGAGACCTGGTCGTGGGGTGCCAGGACAACAACCTCTCCCTCAACGTGATCAAGACAAAGGAGATGATTGTTGACTACAGGAAAAAGAGGAACAAGCATTATCCCAGAAATTAGCCCCCATTCTCATTGACGGGCTGCAGTGGAGCAGGTTGAGAGCTTCCAGTTCCTTGGTGTCCACATCACCAACAAACTAACATGGTCCAAGCACACCAAGACAGTCATGAAGAGGACACGACAAAACCTATTCCCCCCCCAGGAGATTTGGCATGGGTCCTCAGATCCTCAAAAGGTTCTACAGCTGCACCATTGAGAGCATCCTGACTGGTTGCATCACTGCCTGGTATGGCAACTGCTCGGCCTCCAACAGCAAGGCACTTCAGAGGGTAGTGCAAATGGCCCAGTACATTGCTGGGGCCAAGCTTCCTACCATCCAGGACCTCTATACCACGCGGTGTCAGAGGAAGGACCTAAAAATTGTCAAAGACTCCAGCCACCCTAGTCATACACTGTTCTCTCTGCTTCCGCATGGCAAGCGGTGCCGAAGCGCCAAGTCTAGGTCCAAGAGGCTTCTAAACAGCTTCCACCCCCAAGCCATAAGACTGCTGAACACAAATGGCTACCCAGACTATTTTCATTGCGCCCCTCCCCCTCCCCCTCTTTTACACTGCTGCTACTCTCTGTTGTTTTCATCTATGCATAAGTCACTCCTTAGCTGAATCTGGTAATGAATGGTGTGGCTGTTAAACAAGTTGAGGAGACTAAATTACTTGGCATTACCTTAGGGGCGGCAGCGTAACCTAGTGGTTAGAGCGTTGGGCCAGTAACCAAAAGGTTGCCAGATTGAATCCCTGAGCTGACAAGGTAAACCATCTGTTGTTCTGCCCCTGAACAAGGCAGTTAACCCACTGTTCCTAGGCAGTCATTGAAAATACAAATTTGTTCTTAACTGACTTGCCTAGTTAAATAAAGATAAAATTGTAAACTGTCATGGTCAAAACATATAGATTTAATGGTTGCAAAGATGGGGAGAGGTCTGGCCGTAATAAAAAGATGCTCTGCTTTTTTGACACCATACTCCAAAAAGCAATTTCCGCAGGCTCTAGTTTTGTCTAATCTTGATTATTGTCCGGTCATGTGGTCCAGTGCTGCAAGGAAAGACCTAGTTAAGCTGCAGCTGGCCCAGAACAGAGCGACACGTTTTGCTCTTCATTGTAATCAGAGGGCTAATATTAATACTATGCATGCCAGTCTATCTTGGATAAGAGTTGAGGAGAGACTGACAACATCACTTCTTCTTTTTATAAGAAACATTGTGTTGAAAATCCCAAATTGTTTGTATAGTCAACTTACACACAGCTCTGACACACACAGTTATCCCACCAGACATGACATCAGGGGTCTTTTCCACAGTCCCCAAATCCAGAACAAATTCAAGAAAACGTACAGTATTAAATAGAGCCCTTATTGCATGGAACTTCCTTCCATCTCATATTGCTCAAATAAACAGCACACCTGGTTTCAGAAAACAGATAAAGCAACACCTCGCAGCACAACGCCTCTCCCCTATTTGACCTAGATAGTTTGTGTGTATGCATTGATATGTAGGCTACGTGTGCCTTTTTAAAAATGTATGTAGTTCTGTCCTTGAACTGTTCTTGTCTAATGATGTTCTGTATTATGTCATTCTGTATTATGGTTCATGTTTTGTGTGGACCCCAGGAAGAGTAGCTGCTGCTTTTGCAACAGTTAATGGGGATCCTACTAAAATACCAAATACCACATAAAACCTGACTTAACTAGATCCTAATAAAATACCAAATTCCAAATACCTACAAGTACAAATTACCTCAACTAACCGGTGCCTCCGCACATTGACTCTGCACCAGTACCCCCTTGTATATAGTCTCCACATTGACTCTGTACCGGTACCCCCCTGTATATAGTCTCCACATTGACTCTGCACCATTACCCCCCTGTATATAGTCTCCACATTGACTCTGCACCATTATCCCCCTGTATAGAGTCTCCACATTGACTCTGTACCGGTACCCCCCTGTATATAGTCTCCACATTGACTCTGTACCGGTACCCCCCTGTATATAGTCTCCACATTGACTCTGCACCAGTACCCCCCTGTATATAGTCTCCACATTGACTCTGCACCAGTACCCCCCTGTATATAGTCTCCACATTGACTCTGCACCATTACCCCCCTGTATATAGTCTCCACATTGACTCTGTACCGGTACCCCCCTGTATATAGTCTCCACATTGACTCTGTACCGGTACCCCCCTGTATATAGTCTCCACATTGACTCTGCACCATTACCCCCCTGTATATAGTCTCCACATTGACTCTGTACCGGTACCCCCCTGTATATAGTCTCCACATTGACTCTGTACCGGTACCCCCCTGTATATAGTCTCCACATTGACTCTGCAATATTACCCCCCTGTATATAGTCTCCACATTGACTCTGTACCGGTACCCCCCTGTATATAGTCTCCACATTGACTCTGTACCGGTACCCCCCTGTATATAGTCTCCACATTGACTCTGCACCAGTACCCCCCTGTATATAGTCTCCACATTGACTCTGCACCAGTACCCCCCTGTATATAGTCTCCACATTGACTCTGCACCAGTACCCCCCTGTATATAGTCTCGCTATTGTTATTTTACTGCTCTTTAATGACTTGTTACTTTTATTTCTTATTCTTATCTGTATTTTTTTAACTGCATTGTTGGTTAGAGGCTTGTAAGTCATTTCACTGTAATGTCTACACCTGTTGTGTTCGGAGCAATTGACTAATAGAATTTGATTTGATTTGGATTTGGATCTGGTTTTGGCTTTAAACTTATTGAAACACCGGCAATCCCTATGGAAGATAATTTATGGAGCAGTTGTCATGCAGCCAGATTTTTCACTAGTTTAGCTACCAACCTTAATTGTCTCTCCCTCGGATGTATCTGAGATTGTCAATGCCATGTGCAGTCAATGCTGTTGTCACAAAACATTCAAAATATTCTTCGATTACATCACTTTTCCACCACGTGTTTTTAATTGTTCTAAATATACACTACACAATATACAAAGTGTAATTAACTCTGTAGAGAACATTGAACCACAACAACAACCCTGAAGGTAACTTCCTGTTCTCCTCTTCCCTCCGCCTACACACAGTGAAGCTATTTACAGTACAGTACTGTCTGAAGTTCATTAACTTCCATGTTTACATCCAGCGCTTCCTGAGACCCCAGAGTCAGGACCAGAGAGGGAACTGAACTGGAGCAGGAGGTTGGAAGAGTTTACAATACAACAAACATTGGAACTAAAGAACATTTCTATGGAATCAAAAGACAGTTACATAACATTCCAAATAGATTATTTTAACACACCAGAGAATTCTATTTGAGGTCCAAAAACAGTATTTGTTTGGTGCTGAGAAGAACAGAAAGTACAAGCATGTGGGATTCTTGTTGTAGTTTTGGAGTTAAAGATTGTAAAACTGCTATAGTCAGAGTAAGAACAGGGATGAATAAAGCTGCCCTCATACAGAACACAGCTCGCCCCGCTCCACAACACCAAGGGCAAAGTCCTACTTTCTATGTTGTTACTGTTTCCTGCATGAGAACATTTGCTAGCGTCAGACACCTAGTTTGTGTCCCAAAATAAACATTATTCCCTATGTATTGCATTACTTTTTACCAGGGCCTGTAGGGCCTATTTAATAGTGCACTAAATAGGGAATGGGGTGCCATTTGGGACGTAGCCCTAGAAGAATAATTCACTCCTCAGTCTTGTTGTGTGAAGTGAAACTTACCTGACACCTGTGAAGTAACAATTCCACTTATTTCAGACCCAAAGGTCTCAACATCAAACATCAAACAACATTCTTGTACGGCTTTTAACACTGCATATTCTAAAAAGGGCCATCCTTAACTGATCGTGGACTTCAGGAGACAGCAGAGGGAGCAAGTCCCATCGACGTCGACGGGGCCACAGTAGAGAAGGTGAAAAGCTTCAAGTTCCTCTGCGTACATATCACTGACAATTCTGAAATGGTCCACCCACACAGACCGTATGGTGAAGAAGGTGCAACAGCGCCACTTCAACATCAGGAGGCTGAAGAAATTCAGCTTAGCCCCTAAGAACCTCAAAAACTTTTACAAATGCACCACTGAGAGCTTCCTGTCGGGCTGTATCACCGCCTGGTACTGCAACTGCACCGTCTGCAACTGCACCATCTCAAGAGGGTGGTGCGGCCAGCCCAATGCATCACCCGGTGGCACACTGCCTGCCCTTCAGGACATCTACATCATCCGGTGGCACACTGCCTGCCCTTCAGGACATCTACATCACCCGGTGGCACACTGCCTGCCCTTCAGGACATCTACATCACCCAGTGGCACAAGAAGGCCAAGAAGATCATCAAGCACCTCAGTTACTCAGCCCTGCACCTTAGAGGCTGCTGCCCTGTGTACATAGACATGGAACACTGGTCACTTTAATAATGGAACACTGGTCTCTTTAATAATGGAACACTGGTTACTTTAATAATGGAACACTGGTTACTTTAATGATGGAACACTGGTTACTTTAATAATGGAACACTGGTCACTTTAATAATGGAACTCTGGTTACTTTAATAATGGAACACTGGTTACTTTAATAATGGAACACTGGTTACTTTAATAATGGAACACTGGTCACTTTAATAATGGAACACTGGTTACTTTAATAATGGAACACTGGTTACAGATATACTACATTTTCTATCCACGTATTCTACAGATATACTACATATTCTGTCCTATGTATTCTACAGATATACTGCATATTCTTTCCATGTATTCTACAGATATACTACATATTCTGCCCTATGTATTCTACAGATATACTACATATTCTATCCACGTATTCTACAGATATACTACATATTCTGCCCTATGTATTCTACAGCTGTACTACATATTCTATCCATGTATTCTAAAGATATACTACATATTCTATCCACGTATTCTACAGATATACTACATATTCTGTCCTATGTATTCTACAGATATACTATATATTCTATCCATATACTGTCCATAATGTCTATATATCCCATCACACACATAATATATTTATATTTATACTCCGGGCTCTGACATTAGTTTCCTAAATATTTCTATATTAATTTTACTCTTTATATTGGTGTGTATTGTTGTGTATTGCTAGATTTTACTGCACTCTTCGAGCTAGGAACGTAAGCATTTCACTACACCTGAAATAACATCTGTAAAATATGTGTATGCGACCAATAAAATGTGATTTAATTTGATAACTGTGGGTTAAACCTGGACCGAGGTTAATTTAGCCTCATTTCACCTGTTAACCCTGTGCTAAAGTGCGTGGGAACGCTCGTGGTGTCAGGCTAGATAATTGATGTCACAGTAGAGCGAGGTTCTCTGTTGTAGGCCGCAGTGCCGGTAGTGTAATCCCAGATATGAGCTTGCCCATATCCAACTGAACACTCAGCTGATGTCCACTTTAAAACGGTTTGAGTTTGAACTCTGATACCTTGTTCATTTAATAAAGTCCATTTTTATCCCAAAATCTGGGATGAGTGTGTGTGTGTGGGTCGACAATATCGGTGTCCAACCTATACATGTCTATACATGTCCTCATGTACCCATCCCATGTGTCTCAGCTTATTGCGCTCGTAAAGCCTCTCAGTGTGTGTTTGCATGCAAAGAATGGCTGTGCTTGACGATTCCTTTCACAAAACCATGAGTTAGCGGAAATTTAGGCAGGTATGCTGTTGTTCCTGCTCTGGTCCAGCTGTGGCTTGTAGACCTGTTCTCTCCCCTGTCCTGTTGATTGTAGGCCTGTTCTCCCCCCTGTCCTGTTGATTGTAGGCCTGTTCTCTCCCCTGTCCTGTTGATTGTAGGCCTGTTCTCTCCCCTGTCCTGTTATTTCTCTCCCCTGTCCTGTTGATTGTAGGCCTGTTCTCCCCCCTGTCCTGTTGTTTCTCTCCCCTGTCCTGTTGATTGTAGGCCTGTTCTCCCCCCTGTCCTGTTGATTGTAGGCCTGTTCTCTCCCCTGTCCTGTTGATTGTAGGCATGTTCTCTCCCCTGTCCTGTTATTTCTCTCCCCTGTCCTGTTGATTGTAGGCCTGTTCTCTCCCCTGTCCTGTTGATTGTAGGCCTGTTTTCTCCCCTGTCCTGTTGATTGTAGCCCTGTTTTCTCCCCTGTCCTGTTGATTGTAGGCCTGTTCTCCTCCCTGTCCTGTTGATTGTAGGCCTGTTCTCTCCCCTGTCCTGTTGTTTCTCTCCCCTGTCCTGTTGAATGTAGGCCTGTTCTCCTTCCTGTCCTGTTGATTGTAGGCCTGTTTTCTCACCTGTCCTGTTGATTGTAGGCCTGTTCTCTCCCCTGTCCTGTTGATTGTAGGCCTGTTCTCTCCCCTGTCCTGTTGATTGTAGGCCTGTTTTCTCCCCTGTCCTGTTATTTCTCTCCCCTGTCCTGTTGATTGTAGGCCTGTTTTCTCACCTGTCCTGTTGATTGTAGGCCTGTTTTCTCCCCTGTCCTGTTGATTGTAGGCCTGTTCTCTCCCTTGTCCTGTTGATTGTAGACCTGTTCTCTCCCCTGTCCTGTTGATTGTAGGCCTGTTTTCTCCCCTGTCCTGTTGATTGTAGACCTGTTCTCTCCCCTGTCTTGTTGTTTCTCTCCCCTGTTCTGTTGTTTCTCACCCCTGTTCTGTTGTTTCTCTCCCCTGTCCTGTTGATTGTAGGCCTTTTCTCTCCCCTGTCCTGTTGATTGTAGGCCTTTTCTCTCCCCTGTCCTGTTGTTTCTCTCCCCTGTCCTGTTGTTTCTTTCCCCTGTCCTGTTGATTGTAGGCCTTTTCTCTCCCCTGTCCTGTTGTTTCTCTCCCCTGTCCTGTTGTTTCTCTCCCCTGTCCTGTTGATTGTAGGCCTGTTTTCCCCCCTGTCCTGTTGATTGTAGGCCTGTTTCTCTCCCCTGTCCTGTTGATTGTAGACCTGTTCTCTCCCCTGTCCTGTTGATTGTAGGCCTGTTTTCTCCCCTGTCCTGTTGATTGTAGGCCTGTTTTCTCCCCTGTCCTGTTGATTGTAGGCCTGTTTTTCCCCCTGTCCTGTTGATTGTAGGCCTTTTCTCTCCCCTGTCCTGTTGTTTCTCACCCCTGTCCTGTTGATTGTAGGCCTGTTTTCCCCCCTGTCCTGTTGATTGTAGGCCTGTTCTCTCCCCTGTCCTGTTGATTATAGGCCTGTTTTCCTCCCTGTCCTGTTGATTGTAGGCCTTTTCTCTCCCCTGTCCTGTTGATTGTAGGCCTGTTTTCCTCCCTGTCCTGTTGATTGTAGGCCTGTTCTCTCCTCTGTCCTGTTGATTGTAGGCCTGTTTTCCCCCCTGTCCTGTTGATTGTAGACCTGTTTTCCTCCCTGTCCTGTTGATTGTAGGCCTGTTCTCTCCTCTGTCCTGTTGATTGTAGACCTGTTTTCCCCCCTGTCCTGTTGATTGTAGACCTGTTTTCCTCCCTGTCCTGTTGATTGTAGGCCTGTTTTCTCCCCTGTCCTGTTGATTGTAGGCCTGTTTTCCTCCCTGTCCTGTTGATTGTAGGCCTTTTCTCTCCCCTGTCCTGTTGCTTCTCTCCCCTGTCCTGTTGATTATAGGCCTGTTCTCTCCCCTGTCCTGTTGATTGTAGGCCTGTTTTCTCCCCTGTCCTGTTGATTGTAGGCCTGTTTTCCCCCCTGTCCTGTTGATTGTAGGCCTTTTCTCACCCCTGTCCTGTTGTTTTTCTCCTCTGTCCTGTTGTTTCTCTCCCCTGTCCTGTTGATTGTAGGCCTGTTCTCTTCCCTGTCCTGTTGATTGTAGACCTGTTTTCTCCACTGTCCTGTTGATTGTAGGCCTTTTCTCTCCCCTGTCCTGTTGCTTCTCTCCCCTGTCCTGTTGATTATAGGCCTGTTCTCTCCCCTGTCCTGTTGATTGTAGGCCTGTTTTCTCCCCTGTCCTGTTGATTGTAGGCCTGTTTTCCCCCCTGTCCTGTTGATTGTAGGCCATTTCTCACCCCTGTCCTGTTGATTGTAGGCCTGTTTTCTCCCCTGTCCTGTTGATTGTAGGCCTGTTCTCTCCCCTGTCCTGTTGATTATAGGCCTGTTTTCCTCCCTGTCCTGTTGATTGTAGGCCTTTTCTCTCCCCTGTCCTGTTGATTGTAGGCCTGTTTTCCTCCCTGTCCTGTTGATTGTAGGCCTGTTCTCTCCTCTGTCCTGTTGATTGTAGGCCTGTTTTCCCCCCTGTCCTGTTGATTGTAGACCTGTTTTCCTCCCTGTCCTGTTGATTGTAGGCCTGTTCTCTCCTCTGTCCTGTTGATTGTAGGCCTGTTTTCCCCCCTGTCCTGTTGATTGTAGACCTGTTTTCCTCCCTGTCCTGTTGATTGTAGGCCTGTTCTTGCCCCTGTCCTGTTGATTGTAGGCCTGTTTTCCTCCCTGTCCTGTTGATTGTAGGCCTTTTCTCTCCCCTGTCCTGTTGCTTCTCTCCCCTGTCCTGTTGATTATAGGCCTGTTCTCTCCCCTGTCCTGTTGATTGTAGGCCTGTTTTCTCCCCTGTCCTGTTGATTGTAGACCTGTTTTCCTCCCTGTCCTGTTGATTGTAGGCCTTTTCTCTCCCCTGTCCTGTTGCTTCTCTCCCCTGTCCTGTTGATTGTAGACCTGTTTTCCTCCCTGTCCTGTTGATTGTAGGCCTGTTTTCTCCCCTGTCCTGTTGATTGTAGGCCTTTTCTCACCCCTGTCCTGTTGTTTTTCTCCCCTGTCCTGTTGTTTCTCTCCCCTGTCCTGTTGATTGTAGGCCTGTTCTCTTCCCTGTCCTGTTGATTGTAGACCTGTTTTCTCCACTGTCCTGTTGATTGTAGGCCTGTTCTCTCCTCTGTCCTGTTGATTGTAGGCCTGTTCTCTCACCTGTCCTGTTGATTGTAGGCCTTTTCTCTCCCCTGTCCTGTTGTTTCTCACCCCTGTCCTGTTGCTTCTCTCCCCTGTCCTGTTGATTGTAGGCCTGTTTTCCCCCCTGTCCTGTTGATTGTAGACCTGTTTTCCTCCCTGTCCTGTTGATTGTAGGCCTGTTTTCTCCCCTGTCCTGTTGATTGTAGGCCTTTTCTCTCCCCTGTCCTGTTGTTTCTCTCCCCTGTCCTGTTGTTTCTCTCCCCTGTCCTGTTGATTGTAGGCCTGTTTTCCCCCCTGTCCTGTTGATTGTAGACCTGTTTTCCTCCCTGTCCTGTTGATTGTAGGCCTGTTTTCTCCCCTGTCCTGTTGATTGTAGGCCTTTTCTCTCCCCTGTCTTGTTGTTTCTCTCCCCTGTTCTGTTGTTTCTCTCCCCTGTCCTGTTGTTTCTCTCCCCTGTCCTGTTGATTGTAGGCCTGTTCTCTCCCCTGTCCTGTTGATTGTAGACCTGTTTTCTCCCCTGTCCTGTTGATTGTAGGCCTGTTCTCTCCCCTGTCCTGTTGATTGTAGGCCTGTTCTCTCCCCTGTCCTGTTGATTGTAGGCCTGTTTTCTCCCCTGTCCTGTTGATTGTAGGCCTTTTCTCTCCCCTGTCCTGTTGATTGTAGGCCTGTTCTCTCCCCTGTCCTGTTGATTGTAGGCCTGTTTTCCTCCCTGTCCTGTTGATTGTAGGCCTTTTCTCTCCCCTGTCCTGTTGCTTCTCTCCCCTGTCCTGTTGATTATAGGCCTGTTCTCACCCCTGTCCTGTTGTTTTTCTCCCCTGTCCTGTTGTTTCTCTCCCCTGTCCTGTTGATTGTAGGCCTGTTCTCTTCCCTGTCCTGTTGATTGTAGACCTGTTTTCTCCACTGTCCTGTTGATTGTAGGCCTTTTCTCTCCCCTGTCCTGTTGCTTCTCTCCCCTGTCCTGTTGATTATAGGCCTGTTCTCTCCCCTGTCCTGTTGATTGTAGGCCTGTTTTCTCCCCTGTCCTGTTGATTGTAGGCCTGTTTTCCCCCCTGTCCTGTTGATTGTAGGCCTTTTCTCACCCCTGTCCTGTTGATTGTAGGCCTGTTTTCTCCCCTGTCCTGTTGATTGTAGGCCTGTTCTCTCCCCTGTCCTGTTGATTATAGGCCTGTTTTCCTCCCTGTCCTGTTGATTGTAGGCCTTTTCTCTCCCCTGTCCTGTTGATTGTAGGCCTGTTTTCCTCCCTGTCCTGTTGATTGTAGGCCTGTTCTCTCCTCTGTCCTGTTGATTGTAGGCCTGTTTTCCCCCCTGTCCTGTTGATTGTAGACCTGTTTTCCTCCCTGTCCTGTTGATTGTAGGCCTGTTCTCTCCTCTGTCCTGTTGATTGTAGGCCTGTTTTCCCCCCTGTCCTGTTGATTGTAGACCTGTTTTCCTCCCTGTCCTGTTGATTGTAGGCCTGTTTTCTCCCCTGTCCTGTTGATTGTAGGCCTTTTCTCTCCCCTGTCTTGTTGTTTCTCTCCCCTGTTCTGTTGTTTCTCTCCCCTGTCCTGTTGTTTCTCTCCCCTGTCCTGTTGATTGTAGGCCTGTTCTCTCCCCTGTCCTGTTGATTGTAGACCTGTTTTCTCCCCTGTCCTGTTGATTGTAGGCCTGTTTTCTCCCCTGTCCTGTTGATTGTAGGCCTTTTCTCTCCCCTGTCCTGTTGTTTCTCTCCCCTGTCCTGTTGTTTCTCTCCCCTGTCCTGTTGATTGTAGGCCTGTTCTCTCCCCTCTCCTCTGTGCGCCATAAGACAAGAGACTGCCTGGAATATGATGCTACAGAGTTATATGTATGGCAATGTATGTATTGTAAAGCCCTCTAACATAAAACACAAAAAGTAACCTAGCATCCTGCAACACATATACATGCATCTGATTTTCTTTTACTAGGAGAGCCTGACTATTCTCGGTGTCTGGGAGCATCACAGAAAGGTATAGATCAACACAGCAGTATTGTGTGTGCAGGTAATAAGAGCTAAAGCCCATTACTCCCAGACAGGGCCAGAGCTTTTCAAATTAACAATGACTAAAAGGAAGACTACCGACGGGAACCAGGCCAACGCCTACAGCTGATCTTGGATGGGGTGGTTTTTGTTCTTTCCACTACAATTAGACAAGGAAAAACAACTGGCCTAGGTTCACATTGATGTGACTGCAGCAAGTTGCTAGGCTTTGTTATTTCAGATAGAGATAGAGAGAGAGAGAGAGAGAGAGAGAGAGACAGATAGACAGAGAGACAGAGAGACAGAGACAGACCCCTCCCTCCAAAATCTCCTAACTTTTGTGGTGGTACCCTTGTTAGGAATAAGATGTTCTTGAGCTTGGTTGGCCACATTCCTAACATGGCTGCCTTGGCTTATTCTGGCCCTTGAGCCAACCAAAATAGCATCACACGTCACCGCCCCCGTAGCCTAATTCTATATCATAATTACTAGCTCACATAGACACACCCATCCAGCCAGCTGGAATCCGAAATTGGTGAAACTGCCATGTCCGTTTAGGATATTACAACAACAAAAAGAAATGACTTCAAACAACTAACATCGTATCCTTTTTTTTTCTTCTTCACCTCGGACACCATTACACGCGCAATAGAAACAACAGAATATGTGTGGCAATTTTGGTCACTACTAGGATGGGTCCCAAGTGGCTGCCTATTCCCTATATATTTATAGAATATTTTATTCAACTGCCCGATAATTACACTATCCACTTCATAGGCCTATTTGTAAATACAGTCATACGTGGCATAGCGCATTTATAATATATACTATATATCCTATTGTGTACATATCAGTTTTTATCAGTATGTGTACTACTTTCCTACCTCTACTTGTACTTTGTTATTTGACCTTTGATTATATTGATATTGATATTTGTACTGCACTGTTGAGGGAGCTTGCAAATAACCATTTCACTGCACCTTGTTCTACCTGCTGTTAATAACGGTGTACGTGCTATTTGGGACACAGACCTAGTGTCTACATTACTTATCTAGGCGATAGCCTACGTGCCGGACATGAAGGCTGGCTCGTTCACCTACATATTTGGATTTTTGAAGATAGAAGAGATTGCAGCAGGCACCTTTAAAACGAAATATTGAATTAATTAGTCCTACATGCCAATGTCGGAAGAATTCCTAATGAGTCACAAAAAAACATTTCCAAAACTGAACTCACACTTATGCAACTGCACTTTACATGGCCCAATTCAGTTGAAAAAATATTTGCATTAAATTATACATTTGGGTTTGAGGGATCAACACAACTGGAAGGATTATTGAAATTCACATCAACAGGGTTTCACGCACAGCTGTGCCTTTGTTTTTGTTATTTCTGAAGAAACACACACAGCGGTAGTGTTAGCTGTGTTACTATGGCACCAACACACACAGCGGTAGTGTTAGTTGTGTTACTATGGCACCAACACACACAGCGGTAGTGTTAGTTGTGTTACTATGGCACCAACACACACAGCGGTAGTGTTAGCTGTGTTACTATGGCAGTAAATACTGATTAACTTGACAGATTGTGACCAGTCTCAACATGGTACCATGCATTGTTTTGTGTTCCATCCCCATTTTCTTGGCAGTGTCCCAAATTACCCCCATATTCCCTATTTACAGTGGTGTCCTGGTCAACAGTTGTGCCCTATATAGAGGACAGGGTGCCATTTGGGACGTAACCCTTCAGTAATCTTAGGATTTACACTCAGTTTATAGACCTCACCATATAGTTCCGCGTCAAGATACATCAAGTCAATGTGAATAAAGGTTTATCATGGAATACCTTGTCTTTGTCTTAACTGAATCTGTGTTGACGAATACCACTCTTTCTAATGGGATATAAAATGTCTTGTAATATTCATATTTTCAATGGACAAAACAACAGTCATCTGAACTATAGTTTATTTTTCTTTGTGGAAAGACTAGGCCCATGAGAGTGAAGTTGCACTGAGTTTCCATAATAGCCAACTTAAATCAGTATTCTGTCCTACTGTCCTCTGGTAGACCAGACGAAGGGTTGACATTAAGAATAAACAGCTATCAGAGAGGGAAAAACATGTTGTATATGTCTGCAGAAAGCCAAGGCATGCGAACAAATGATCTCTTTGCATGCAAAACCCTAACCACATTTAGGCTGGGCCCGACTCACGCTCCACACACATCCACCATATTTACAACTGAAACAGATGTGTTCTCATTGCATAACCCCAGAAGTCCTAACAACCAATCATAGGCTCCCATGCAGGCAGGAAATCATCCTGTAACTCCAATCAAAAGTAACATTAAAGTAACATTCCATCCCATAGACCATTTTCTGGTCAGTAATATTTAACAGTATTGGTGGAAAATACATCATTGTTAGCGAGTCGACTGACTTGTTCCAAGTCATGTTACAGTGGGGGAAAAAAGTATTTGATCCCCTGCTGATTTTGTACGTTTGCCCACTTACAAAGAAATTATCAGTCTATCATTTTAATGGTAGGTTTATATGAACAGTGAGAGACAGAATAACAACAAAAAAATCCAGAAAAACACGTCAAAAATGTTATAAATTGTTTTGCATTTTAATGAGGGAAATACGTATTTGACCCCTCTGCAAAACATGACTTAGTACTTGGTGGCAAAACCCTTGTTGGCAATCACAGAGGTCAGACACTTGTAGTTGGCCACCAAGTTTGCACACATCTCAGGAGGGATTTTGTCCCACTCCTCTTTGCAGATCTTCTCCAAGTCATTAAGGTTTCGAGGCTGACGTTTGGCAACTCGAACCTTCAGCTCCCTCCACAGATTTTCTAAGGGATTAAGGTCTGGAGACTGGCTAGGCCACTCCAGGACCTTAATGTGCTTCTTCTTGAGCCACTCCTTTGTTGCCTTGGCCGTGTGTTTTGGGTCCTTGTCACTCTGGAATACTCATCCACGACCCATTTTCAATGCCCTGGCTGAGGGAAGGAGTTTCTCACCCAAGATTTGACAGTACATGGCCCCGTCAAATGATGCGGTGAAGTTGTCCTGTCCTCTTAGCAGAAAAACACCCCCAAAGCATAATGTTTCCACCTCCATGTTTGACGGTGGAGATGGTGTTCTTGGGATCATAGGCAGCATTCCTCCTCCTCCAAACACAGCGAGTTGAGTTGATGCCAAAGAGCTCCATTTTGGTTTCATCTGACCACAACACTTTCACCAGTTGTCCTCTGAATCATTCAGATGTGCATTGGCAAACTTCAGACGGGCATGTATATGTATTCTTGAGCAGGGGGACCATGCGGGCGCTGCAGGATTTCAGTCCTTCACGGCGTAGTGTGTTACCAATTGTTTTCTTGGTGACTATGGTCCCAGCTGCCTTGAGATCATTAACAAGATCCTCCCGTGTAGTTCTGGGCTGATTCCTCACCGTTCTCATGCTCATTGCAACTCCACGAGGTGAGATCTTGCATGGAGCCCCAGGCCGAGGGATATTGACAGTTCTTTTGTGTTTCTTCCATTTGCGAATAATCGCAGCAAATGTTGTCACCTTCTCACCAAGCTGCTTGGCGATGGTCTTGTAGCCCATTCCAGCCTTGTGTAGGTCTACAATCTTGTCCCTGACATCCTTGGAGAGCTCTTTGGTCTTGGCCATGGTGGAGAGTTTGGAATCTGATTGATTGATTGCTTCTGTGGACAGGTGTCTTTTATACAAGTAACAAGCTGCGGTTAGGAGCACTCCCTTTAAGAGTGTGCTCCTAATCTCAGCTCATTACCTGTATAAAAGACACCTGGGAGCCAGAAATCTTTCTGATTGAGAGGGGGTCAAATACTTATTTTCCTCATTAAAATGCAAATCAATTTATAACATTTTTGACATGCATTTTTCTCGATATTTTTGTTGTTATTCTGCCTCTCACTGTTCAAATAAACCTACCATTAAAATTATAGACTGATCATTTCTTTGTCAGTGGGCAAACGTACAAAATCAGCAGGGGATCAAATACTTTTTTCCCCCACTGTATGTTTTGACTGGAGTGTCCGGAGAAATTGGACTGTGATTTATGTCTGTACTCGTTAACATAGCAGACTCCCTCTGGCACATATTCCCTGTCAAACGTTTCTTTGCTTTCATAAGAGGTGTGTTTCGTAAGATCAATAACTCCACATGTACAGTACATATAGTTAGGGAGGATTCTGGATTGTTGGGAAAGTCCCGCAAGTAAACATTTCACTATTGTTTGTTTCACTGTCGATTACGAAACATGTGACAGTAAAAATTTGATTTCATTTTAAATATTTGCCAAGCAGAATTAACTGTCATTCAGATCATGAATCATTCCGGGACTTTTTCCCGGCCTATAATTGAGTTAAGAGATACTAATCCTGTACCATACCAGTCATACTTGACCTGATGGTACCAGCTTGTGAAATTGAGAATGAAGTCAGTTGGAATTACAACTCTATAAAAACAAGCAAGCAGCCCAACACCATGTAAAGGTGATCTCGATGCTTTTGGTGTTTCCGTCGCACGGAGACTAGGACCAACAAATTCCATTTGGAGAACATCCTCAGATTCTCAAAGAATCTCAAAGAATTTCACCTCAGTAGTTCTGCATAGTGTTCCTTACCGATGGACTCAATGACAGGTTAACACTCAACAAGTCTTTGTGCCAACAAATGATCACTGGGACAATTTAATTGGTTGAACCAGTCTAGACCAGTTTTATGACCATAAATCTGGAGAAGACAGGTTACATCAGGTCCCTAGTCTTATGTTGAGGCTAAGGTTACATCAGGTCTCTAGTCTTACATTGAGACTGAGGTTACATCAGGTCTCTAGTCTTACATTGAGGCTGAGGTTACATCAGGTCTCTAGTCTTACATTGAGGCTGAGGTTACATCAGGTCTCTAGTCTTACATTGAGGCTGAGGTTACATCAGGTCTCTAGTCTTACATTGAGGCTGAGGTTACATCAGGTCTCTAGTCTTACATTGAGGCTGAGGTTACATCAGGTCTCTAGTCTTATGTTGAGGCTGAGGTTACATCAGGTCCCTAGTCTTACATTGAGGCTAAGGTTACATCAGGTCCCTAGTCCTACCTTGAGGCTGAGGTTACATCAGGTCCCTAGTCCTACCTTGAGGCTGAGGTTACATCAGGTCCCTAGTCTTACATTGAGGCTGAGGTTACATCAGGTCTCTAGTCTTATGTTGAGGCTGAGGTTACATCAGGTCCCTAGTCTTACATTGAGGCTAAGGTTACATCAGGTCCCTAGTCCTACCTTGAGGCTGAGGTTACATCAGGTCCCTAGTCCTACCTTGAGGCTGAGGTTACATCAGGTCCCTAGTCCTACCTTGAGGCTGAGGTTACATCAGGTCCCTAGTCTTATGTTGAGGCTAAGGTTACATCAGGTCTCTAGTCTTACATTGAGGCTGAGGTTACATCAGGTCTCTAGTCTTACATTGAGGCTGAGGTTACATCAGGTCTCTAGTCTTACATTGAGGCCGAGGTTACATCAGGTCCCTAGTCTTACATTGAGGCTGAGGTTACATCAGGTCCCTAGTCTTACGTTGAGGCTGAGGTTACATCAGGTCTCTAGTCTTACATTGAGGCTGAGGTTACATCAGGTCTCTAGTCTTACATTGAGACTGAGGTTACATCAGGTCTCTAGTCTTACGTTGAGGCTGAGGTTACATCAGGTCTCTAGTCTTACATTGAGGCCGAGGTTACATCAGGTCTCTAGTCTTACATTGAGGCCGAGGTTACATCAGGTCTCTAGTCTTACATTGAGGCCGAGGTTACATCAGGTCCCTAGTCCTACCTTGAGGCTGAGGTTACATCAGGTCTCTAGTCTTATGTTGAGGCTGAGGTTACATCAGGTCCCTAGTCTTACATTGAGGCTGAGGTTACATCAGGTCCCTAGTCCTACCTTGAGGCTGAGGTTACATCAGGTCTCTAGTCTTATGTTGAGGCTGAGGTTACATCAGGTCCCTAGTCTTATGTTGAGGCCGAGGTTACATCAGGTCCCTAGTCTTACATTGAGGCCGAGGTTACATCAGGTCTCTAGTCTTACATTGAGGCTGAGGTTACATCAGGTCCCTAGTCTTATGTTGAGGCTGAGGTTACATCAGGTCTCTAGTCTTACATTGAGGCCGAGGTTACATCAGGTCTCTAGTCTTACATTGAGGCTGAGGTTACATCAGGTCTCTAGTCTTACATTGAGGCTGAGGTTACATCAGGTCCCTAGTCTTACATTGAGGCTGAGGTTACATCAGGTCTCTAGTCTTACATTGAGGCTGAGGTTACATCAGGTCCCTAGTCTTACATTGAGGCTGAGGTTACATCAGGTCTCTAGTCTTACATTGAGGCTGAGGTTACATCAGGTCCCTAGTCTTACATTGAGGCTGAGGTTACATCAGGTCTCTAGTCTTACATTGAGGCTGAGGTTACATCAGGTCTCTAGTCTTACATTGAGGCTGAGGTTACATCAGGTCTCTAGTCTTATGTTGAGGCTGAGGTTACATCAGGTCTCTAGTCTTACGTTGAGGCTAAGGTTACATCAGGTCCCTAGTCTTACATTGAGGCTGAGGTTACATCAGGTCTCTAGTCTTACATTGAGGCCGAGGTTACATCAGGTCTCTAGTCTTATGTTGAGGCTGAGGTTACATCAGGTCTCTAGTCTTACATTGAGGCTGAGGTTACATCAGGTCCCTAGTCCTACCTTGAGGCTGAGGTTACATCAGGTCTCCAGTCTTACATTGAGGCTGAGGTTACATCAGGTCCCTAGTCCTACCTTGAGGCTGAGGTTACATCAGGTCTCTAGTCTTATGTTGAGGCTGAGGTTACATCAGGTCTCTAGTCTTACATTGAGGCTGAGGTTACATCAGGTCTCTAGTCTTACATTGAGGCTGAGGTTACATCAGGTCCCTAGTCCTACCTTGAGGCTGAGGTTACATCAGGTCTCTAGTCTTACATTGAGGCTGAGGTTACATCAGGTCTCTAGTCTTACATTGAGGCTGAGGTTACATCAGGTCTCTAGTCTTATGTTGAGGCTGAGGTTACATCAGGTCCCTAGTCCTACCTTGAGGCTGAGGTTACATCAGGTCTCTAGTCTTACATTGAGGCTAAGGTTACATCAGGTCTCTAGTCTTACATTGAGGCTGAGGTTACATCAGGTCTCTAGTCTTACATTGAGGCTGAGGTTACATCAGGTCTCTAGTCGTATGTTGAGGCTGAGGTTACATCAGGTCTCTAGTCTTATGTTGAGGCCGAGGTTACATCAGGTCTCTAGTCTTACATTGAGGCTGAGGTTACATCAGGGCTCTAGTCTTACATTGAGGCCGAGGTTACATCAGGTCCCTAGTCTTACATTGAGGCTGAGGTTACATCAGGTCTCTAGTCTTACATTGAGGCTGAGGTTACATCAGGTCTCTAGTCTTACATTGAGGCTGAGGTTACATCAGGTCTCTAGTCTTACATTGAGGCCGAGGTTACATCAGGTCCCTAGTCTTACATTGAGGCTGAGGTTACATCAGGTCTCTAGTCTTACATTGAGGCTGAGGTTACATCAGGTCTCTAGTCTTATGTTGAGGCTGAGGTTACATCAGGTCCCTAGTCCTACCTTGAGGCTGAGGTTACATCAGGTCTCTAGTCTTACATTGAGGCTAAGGTTACATCAGGTCTCTAGTCTTACATTGAGGCCGAGGTTACATCAGGTCCCTAGTCTTACATTGAGGCTGAGGTTACATCAGGTCTCTAGTCTTACATTGAGGCTAAGGTTACATCAGGTCTCTAGTCTTACATTGAGGCTGAGGTTACATCAGGTCTCTAGTCTTACATTGAGGCTGAGGTTACATCAGGTCTCTAGTCGTATGTTGAGGCTGAGGTTACATCAGGTCTCTAGTCTTATGTTGAGGCCGAGGTTACATCAGGTCTCTAGTCTTACATTGAGGCTGAGGTTACATCAGGGCTCTAGTCTTACATTGAGGCCGAGGTTACATCAGGTCCCTAGTCTTACATTGAGGCTGAGGTTACAACAGGTCTCTAGTCTTACATTGAGGCTGAGGTTACATCAGGTCTCTAGTCTTACATTGAGGCTGAGGTTACATCAGGTCTCTAGTCTTACATTGAGGCCGAGGTTACATCAGGTCTCTAGTCTTACATTGAGGCTGAGGTTACATCAGGTCTCTAGTCTTACATTGAGGCTGAGGTTACATCAGGTCCCTAGTCTTATGTTGAGGCTGAGGTTACATCAGGTCCCTAGTCTTACATTGAGGCTGAGGTTACATCAGGTCTCTAGTCTTACATTGAGGCTGAGGTTACATCAGGTCCCTAGTCTTACATTGATGCTGAGGTTACATCAGGTCTCTAGTCTTACATTGAGGCCGAGGTTACATCAGGTCTCTAGTCTTACATTGAGGCCGAGGTTACATCAGGTCCCTAGTCCTACCTTGAGGCTGAGGTTACATCAGGTCTCTAGTCTTACATTGAGGCTAAGGTTACATCAGGTCTCTAGTCTTACATTGAGGCCGAGGTTACATCAGGTCCCTAGTCTTACATTGAGGCTGAGGTTACATCAGGTCTCTAGTCTTACATTGAGGCTAAGGTTACATCAGGTCTCTAGTCTTACATTGAGGCTGAGGTTACATCAGGTCTCTAGTCTTACATTGAGGCTGAGGTTACATCAGGTCTCTAGTCGTATGTTGAGGCTGAGGTTACATCAGGTCTCTAGTCTTATGTTGAGGCCGAGGTTACATCAGGTCTCTAGTCTTACATTGAGGCTGAGGTTACATCAGGGCTCTAGTCTTACATTGAGGCCGAGGTTACATCAGGTCCCTAGTCTTACATTGAGGCTGAGGTTACAACAGGTCTCTAGTCTTACATTGAGGCTGAGGTTACATCAGGTCTCTAGTCTTACATTGAGGCTGAGGTTACATCAGGTCTCTAGTCTTACATTGAGGCCGAGGTTACATCAGGTCTCTAGTCTTACATTGAGGCTGAGGTTACATCAGGTCTCTAGTCTTACATTGAGGCTGAGGTTACATCAGGTCCCTAGTCTTATGTTGAGGCTGAGGTTACATCAGGTCCCTAGTCTTACATTGAGGCTGAGGTTACATCAGGTCTCTAGTCTTACATTGAGGCTGAGGTTACATCAGGTCCCTAGTCTTACATTGATGCTGAGGTTACATCAGGTCTCTAGTCTTACATTGAGGCCGAGGTTACATCAGGTCTCTAGTCTTACATTGAGGCCGAGGTTACATCAGGTCCCTAGTCTTACATTGAGGCTGAGGTTACATCAGGTCTCTAGTCTTACATTGAGGCTGAGGTTACATCAGGTCCCTAGTCTTACATTGAGGCTGAGGTTACATCAGGTCTCTAGTCTTACATTGAGGCTGAGGTTACATCAGGTCTCTAGTCTTACGTTGAGGCTGGGGCGCATTTTAACAGCTTTAAGATGTAAGCCTGTGTAAATTATTGACTTTCGCATAATTACTTAGATAAGATCTTAAAGAACTTAAACCAAAAATAGCAGTGGGTCTTGAAGCTCTTCATCGCATGGCTAACACGAGTTGTTGTATGTTAAATAGTTCATTATAAACTGGGTGGTTTGAGTCCTGAATGCTGATTGGCTGACAGCCGTGGCCTATCAGACCATATACCACAGGTATTACAAAACATGTATTTTTACTGCTCTAATTACGTTGATAACCAGTTTATAATAGCAATAAGGCACCTTGTGGGTTTATGGTATATTGGCCAATATACCACGGCTAAGGGCTGTATGCAGGGATTCCGCTTTGCGTCATGCATAAGAACAGCCCTTAGCCGTGGTATATTGGCCATATACCACACCCCCTCGTGCCTTATTGCTTAAACATTATATAATCATGTTACTCTCCATGTAGATTGCAATGCCCTTGAGTAAGAACAACTGAAAGGGAAACATAGCTTTAGTGTAAACATAGGGTTTATTGCAAATGTGCATTTTGTATCCATTACATCATTTAAAAAATATATACCTGTTTCATGGACACAATACAGCAACAATACCCAACGTTTATCAAAAAAACAAACATTACTGCTAGCAAGAGTTCTCCCTGTGAATGATGTACACATGGTCCAGGTTGCTTGGTTTCGTTTGGAGTAGTAATGAGACAAAGTCTTTGGTAGTTAGAAAACACTAAAGTCCATTGTGGAAATGTGGTATTCCTCTTCTGGAGATAGGCACTATAGTCATGCCATTGATTCAAGTGAAGGTTGGCATCTGAACATACAGAACATGTCTGCTAGGTCAGGATCGCATTCACAGCTGCTCAAATTCATCTCCAGCCCACTACTCTGAACATGTTAGTAAAATGTACAGAGCTAGGCATACTGGGTAGTAGATACTTCCATCCCCATAATAAATCATTTAACTGAACAGTTACAATGTTCCTATTAACAAGTATTCCATTTTGTTCAAAATCTGAAGAAAAGTAAAATAGCAGGATTTTCCCCCATAAGCAGCACACCCCAACTGCAGAGAATACAAGCAATGATGTTCTGAATCATGATTATGGTAATCAGTTATCAGCAGTGAGGTTGAGAGAGAAGCAACAGGCCTTTCTCTCCCAGCAACAGTCCAGGATCTCCTATCACCAGTGAGGTTGAGAGAGAAGCAACAGGTCTTTCTCTCCCAGCAACAGTCCAGGATTTCCTAGATCCTCCTTCTCCTCATTGTACTGGAGCTCAGGTTTGGTTCCCTGAAGACACGTTGCTTCTTCTTAAGGAATATTGACAGAGAATATCAGTAGATTGTGGCAGGTGGAAACAGTCACAAGATGGCTGAGATATTGTCTGACTGACTCCTCAGAACTTGTACTATCAGAAGAAGAAATCCACATGGTCTAGCAGACTGGAGGGCCATCTCTCTGTCTTGGAGAAGATTTCCTTTTTCCTTGGCTAGACCTGGAGAGGTAAGCTGGAGGACGGGCCACTCTGGCGTGGAGAGGCATCCCCAGGATCAGGTCCCTGGGCCAGCCCTGTCTTTTAGCCCTCTCCCCCCTCTGTAGCAGGGGTGGTAGAGAATGGCTAAGGGGTTGGCCCTCCTGGCCCCAGAAGGCCGGAGCCTCACCTCTGTCCCAATGCAAGCGTTCTCCGGCTGGCTACATGTGAGCCCTCTCGTTTAGAGCTTTTGTCTAAAGAGAAAGAGTCTAGATGTCGTAGGAAAGGCTCATCTTAGCTTACAGCTTCAGCCTATAGCCGCTAGTTAGAGCGTCTTTTCATGTGCTCCGTTCATCAATTGTGTTTCATCATCTGTTACAGACAGCTTCACTGAAGTTGGCAGCGACGATTAGTTTACAACTGGAGATCAAAGGCAGAGCCGCCTATACAGCAGAGCCAGCGCTGATGTGGCAGGACTGGTCAGGGTTATGGAGTCCAATCTGGGCCTGTTGCTGGTAGTCCAGCTGCAGGGGGACCAGAGCGTCCGAGTCAGACGGAACCCGCTCTCGGAAGCTCTCCATCTGTTCTGGACTGGCCAGGTTCTTCAGAAGGCTGTTCTCACGTTCTAGCTGGTTGTTCTTCTCAGCCAGCTCTCTGATCTGCTCCTTAAGGATCTCTACCTCCTCCCTGACTGCATACATCAGGTGGTTCTTCACCAGATCCTAAGATAGGAGAGAAGGAATGAGATCTACTGTTAGAGAAGTCTGTTTAGATAGAGAGAGTTCTGTGCAACTCATACAAACTAAATCTATCCATTTAGGGTGATTCATAGCATAAGCTTAACCTACCGTGCCTTACAAACACTTGTGGTAACTTGTAGTAACAGGCCATATGGATAGAGATTTGTAGCCATATGGTCTGTATTAAGGTCTAAAGTTTATCAATAAACTAAATATTTAATAGTCTGACTGTTGTACCTGCCTGACTCCCTGTCTGACTCAGAACGCAGTAGAAAGAACATAGTCACATGCCACATCCCATGACACTGTATCCAGCCAATACTGCAGGCACGTATAGTTCCATCTCTCTAGGATCCCTGCATACTGTAAATATGGTATGTAAACTGACTTTTTAGTATACTTACTTAGTGCATGTCTTGTGTTTTTTTGTTCTAGTAATACATTGTTATTGAATTGTTGGGTTTTGAGTTTGCAAGAAAGGCATGTCACTCTACTTGTGACATTAACACTTGGAAGCTTCTACTGTACTATTTTTAATTCCACCTTTATTTAACCAGGTAGGCCAGTTGAGAACAAGTTCTCATTTACAACTTCGATCTGGCCAAGATAATATACTTGTAGTTGACTAAAGATTAGTCTGCTATGATTACCAACGTACTGTATATGATTACTACGGCAAAGTGCATGAACGTGGTGGGATACAAAATAGCCCAGTCTACTTTGAAGGATTATTGGCTTATTATGAGCGATGACATGAATGATAGTGTATAATGCTGCTGCTGATACATACCATTGCCTGTTCTATCTTGTTGTCAATGGCAACAACGCTAGCACCCGAGGCACTGTGGAGGAGAGAAGAAGAGATGCCATAAGTCAACAAATCAAATCAACGCATTTGATCAAAACAAACGGGTGGCCTAGTAAGTACCAGCAGGCTTTATGCTCTCATGCTGACACCAGACTGCCTTTATGGCACCAGATCCAGCACCAATATACAACTTAGTCTTTTTTTAGATGCAATTGCCATGTAAAGCCATCATCAAATGTTTAGGCTATTTCTGTCCACGAATGAACCTTGCTACGACTCTGAACCTATTTTAGATTGGACATGTGTATGAAAAAAAAAAAGCCTGCCTGCACCATCCTTGTTTAGAATTTTGCACATGTATTTATTTTTGCAACCTAGCTAGCTAGATACATTGTTGTGCGCTGCAAAGGATGACATAATATCAAGATTGTTTCAAGATACTAAATCCACTTTTGTGTTTGAAGACGCACCCGGAGGATACATGCGGCAGGCTGGAGTCAAATTGCATTACTCAGACTGCACAGTATTACGGTATTTCTAATGATATCATAACGAATACCGGCATAACCTGGATTTGTTTAGTCTATTAACAAATAAATACATATGACTGACTAGCTCGAATTGCAACAATTTTGATTAAATATTTTAATGAAATCTATTACGCACAAATTGCGCATCAATAACACACTAAATCCAGTGGGGTTATCTATTTACCTGTTGTCGAGTTTTACAGACACCACATCTCCTCCTACTAACGAGGAGAAGAAGGAGATACTGAAGTTATGCAACTGATAGACAGCAACCTCCATTGGTGTTTTGAAGATCTCCGTGCTCATGTTCAGCAGCAGACCCGTTTGTATAATGCTTCTCGCCACGTTTGCGACTGGTTGAGTAGATAAATCTACCTAGATAGATACAAATCCGGGGTTACTGTATTCAGCTTAAAATCACTCGAGTGACTGCACGATTCGGCTGCTGTTGTTGTGAGTTGAGCGCAGTGCGGTAGAGTGATGTTTGGTTTCAGCGAGTGTTTCTATTTCTGCCACCGGCGGCCCTTATAGCTGAACTGAACCCTGACGTCACCTGACGTCACCTGACGCCTGAACACATTATGCAAATGATCCGTGGGGTGAGTTCCCATCTGCCCCCTTTCTGAACTCCTACAAAACACAATAAACACTCAGTTGTCCCGCACCCCGAATTCATTTACACCCTGAAGCAAATTGGCTAAATAAATGCAAAAAAAAAAAGTGTGCGCATGTTTCTTTATGTCTATTTTTTGAGTGAATGGTTTTGGTTGTATAACATGTCATACAGACTAGGAATAATTTGGCTTGTTTTTTTCGTTGTTTTGCATCAGCTGAAAATATTTTTAAAGGAATGCTACAACGGAATTATGTATAATTATTCTAGGCCTCGTATACCAATTTATTTCTATTTTTCATTCAATCATTAATTTGTCAGTGACCATGTGCAACAAACAGTGTGGCGATATTATGAAACAGCCTATAGAGACAAACTAGAATCTGAATCTGAATGCACGAGTAACGCATGTATTATTGGTTTATAAACAGGATGTCTACATAATGTTTGTTGTTTTGAGTCGGTGTTAGTTGCAGGTGTAATAGTAGAAGACATTGCAGCATGTTCCAAAAGGAAGTTTTGGGGAACTCCTTATCCATAATGGTACTTTTCCACCCACTGCAAGGCTCTGGTTATTTTCCATCCTTTCCTCTACAACTCTGCTACCCCCTGGTGGCGAGACTTGACGTTTCACTTGTTCATAATATTTACGGGTGTTATATATTAAGAGGATAAATAACTAGCCTACTTGGGCAGCATTTTAGGATTTTTTTGAACAATGGAATTCAAAAAGATTAGAGCTAATTTATAATATGCAATGTGGTTTTGTTGTCCTAAAAGACTCACTATCAGGCAAGAGTTTCAGCATAAGGACATCTTATATGGGTCTATACTGTCATCCGTACATAGCTCTACCCAGTGCATGCACCATACTAGCTGCCTTGTTGCCATGGGCTTTCACCGCATAGCAACACAGTTACAACTTTAACACCTCCAACACCCATTTGTGTTGCTAATTTTAGTTCATATAAGGAAAAATAAGGTGTACTGTAATCCATCGTGTGAGGAAATATATAATTTATCTGTAACCCTCTGATCCAATTAGCAAGGTGAGACTCCAGTTTAGTCTCTACACCAACCAGATGTCACAGAGCCTTGTTGAACGTATTAGCATCAATAGTACCTGTCAGTGGTGATTTCACGCTGAGCTGTGGAGCTGCCAGGCTTAGTACCAGACAGGGCTGTGGAAACGGCCATCTGTGTCCCAACTGGCACTATTCCATAATTAGTGCACTACTTTTGACCAGGGACCCATAGGGTAGTGCACTACTTTTGACCAGAGGCCCATAGTGAAGTGAATAAAGTGCCAGTTGCAGCCCTAGTGTAGTACATTTATTGTCTCTGGTTGGAAACACACTGGGGTAGCCTTTCTTAAAGTATGGGACCTGTTAATGGTGGATCGCGACGTGTCACATTAAATGTATAATTATTTCATGAATCGATTTGGCCAAGTGCAACTGCGGTCTCTGTTCAGTACGTTCTCTGTTTAGCAGCGGTCTCTGCTCAGTTTGGCAGCTGTGTGAGTGGGAGAGGGAGATGCCCGTGTGCTTCGCGGTTTACCAGATCTTTTTTTCGAGAGTTTTCTTGGAGATCACTCCGCGACACACGCTGCAGCGCTGTCGTTCAACAGCAGATGATACGCTGTAAACCACTGACTTGTCATTCCCACTCGCCAAATGGACTCATGCTCGCAACAAGTTCTGACTGAGCTCAATCGTCATGAAAAGCCAATACACTGATGAGTTTCTCTCTTTCATACAAACTTTGAGAATTAACGAGGAGCTCCCACAATGTGTTTTGTGTGGGGGAAGTGCTTAGTAATGAATCAATCAAAATTAACAAATTCATATAACGACACGTCCTGACCAAACATCCACAGCATGACGGTAAACCCAGAGAGTTCTTTCAGAACAGGGCAGAATGCTTCAGGAAACAGTGCTTCCACAGTGGAGAAGTCAGTCAGCTAGCAAGGCATTGTTGTCATTTTATAGAAGGTGATGATAAGCAGAAATAAGGGAGTACTATCTCATAGTAGTAGATGTGAGTTTCTCTTTCAAACAATCCCCTGGCCTTGTACACAGCTAATAGCTAACGTTAGGCAAAGCAAGTTAGCTATCTACTGATAGTGCAACCCTAAGAAACAGTACAGATGAAGATGAAAAATGATCAGGTCTACTGTACATCTTACTGTAGAAGTTCTTGTTGAAAACAAGTCTAGGTTGGAACTTTGTTAAAATACAAGTCATCATTTCTATTCTCAACTTGAATAAACTGATTTAAAGCAAGATGCTTTTTGAGCTAAACACACACACACAGGTCTGGGTTGCTCATCTACAGCAGGAAGTGATCTCCTGCCTGACTGAGAAAGCAGTAGATGTTCTGGTCCTGTTTTGCACCACATACCTATGTCAGTCAGGGTTCTCAGCTCTGGATTACTTAATAAAAAAAACAAGTACAGAAACAGTCTCAATGCTGAGCATGACCTCAATGCTGCACTGTCAACAACTGAGTCTAGAATAGACATGCTTGTTGAAAACTTCAACCAGCAGCACACCTCTCATTAGGACTGTGTGTGTGTGTGTGTGTGTGTGTGTTTTTTCTGGTCTACATCCATGTGATTTTTTGTTTTAAATCTTTTATTTTATTTGAATTGAACATTTTTTAACTAGGCAAGTCAGTTAAGAACAAATCGTTATTTACAATGACGGCCTACACCGGCCAAACCTGGACGACGCTGGGACAATTGTGCGCCGCCCTATGGGACTCCCAATCACGGCCGGATGTGATACAGCCCAGGATCAATCAGTTTATTCCAGTTCAGAAAAAAAAGATCACTTCTATTTTAACAGCAACAGCTCCAACCTAGACTTACAACAATCATTTCTCCAGTAAGATCCCAGGAAAACAGAATTTCTAATTTGGGTTCCAGGCTGGAAAAGTTGAATAACCCTTGCACTGGGGGTAGTCACAGGGGTCATGGCTAGGTACTGGGATTTTAAAAAGGTGTACTGTACTGTTTCCTATCTAAATACTAGGAGGGAGAGAGAGGGACAGAGCGAGAAAGAGAGAGAGGGGGATGGAGAAGGAGAGAGAGAGAGAGAGAGAGAGAGAGAGAGGGATGGAGAAGGAGAGAGAGAGAGAGGGATGGAGAAGGAGAGAGAGAGAGAGAGAGAGGGATGGAGAAGGAGAGAGAGAGAGGGATGGAGAAGGAGAGAGAGAGATGGAGAAGGAGAGAGAGAGAGATGGAGAAGGAGAGAGAGAGAGAGAGAGAGAGAGAGAGAGATGGAGTAGGAGAGAGAGAGAGAGAGAGAGAGATGGAGAAGGAGAGAGAGAGATGGAGAAGGAGAGAAAGAGATGGAGAAGGAGAGAGAGAGAGATGGAGAAGGAGAGAGAGAGATGGAGAGAGAGAGAGAGAGAGAGAGACAGCGAGAAGGACAGCGAGAAGGACAGCGAGAAGGACAGCGAGAAGGAGAAGCCAGAGAGAGGGGGGGGAGAGAGAGAGAGAGAGAGGTGTATTTCTTATACCTCTCACCATGAGAATGTAAACAAAGTACTGGTGTTTGACCAACAATGAGTTCTAGTGTTTATATTCTCCTCAGCCATATTACATCCTACTGTTTATATTCTCCTCAGCCATATTACCCTGAGTCCTACTGTTTATATTCTCCTCAGCCATATTACCCTGAGTCCTACTGTTTATATTCTCCTCAGCCATATTACAACATCCTACTGTTTATATTCTCCTCAGCCATATTACCCTGAGTCCTACTGTTTATATTCTCCTCAGCCATATTACCCTGAGTCCTACTGTTTATATTCTCCTCAGCCATATTACCCTGAGTCCTACTGTTTATATTCTCCTCAGCCATATTACATCCTACTGTTTATATTCTCCTCAGCCATATTACCCTGAGTCCTACTGTTTATATTCTTCTCAGCCATATTACGTCCTACTGTTTATATTCTCCTCAGCCATATTACCCTGAGTCCTACGGTTTATATTCTCCTCAGCCATATTACAACGTCCTACTGTTTATATTCTCCTCAGCAATATTACCCT
The DNA here is from genome assembly GCF_901001165.1 of Salmo trutta. NCBI lineage: Eukaryota > Metazoa > Chordata > Actinopteri > Salmoniformes > Salmonidae > Salmo > Salmo trutta. The sequence continues at coordinate 134,948 of NW_021822651.1, forward strand.
GAGTCCTACTGTTTATATTCTCCTCAGCCATATTACCCTGAGTCCTACTGTTTATATTCTCCTAAGCCATATTACCCTGAGTCCTACTGTTTATATTCTCCTCAGCCATATTACAACATCCTACTGTTTATTTTCTCCTCAGCCATATTACCCTGAGTCCTACTGTTTATATTCTCCTCAGCCATATTACAACATCCTACTGTTTATTTTCTCCTCAGCCATATTACCCTGAGTCCTACTGTTTATATTCTCCTCAGCCATATTACCCTGAATCCTACTGTTTATATTCTCCTCAGCCATATTACCCTGAATCCTGTTTATTTTCTCCTCAGCCATATTACCCTGAGTCCTACTGTTTATATTCTCCTCAGCCATATTACCCTGAGTCCTACTGTTTATATTCTCCTCAGCCATATTACCCTGAGTCCTACTGTTTATATTCTTCTCAGCCATATTACGTCCTACTGTTTATATTCTCCTCAGCCATATTACCCTGAGTCCTACTGTTTATATTCTCCTCAGCCATATTACCCTGAATCCTACTGTTTATATTCTCCTCAGCCATATTACCCTGAATCCTGTTTATTTTCTCCTCAGCCATATTACCCTGAGTCCTACTGTTTATATTCTCCTCAGCCATATTACCCTGAGTCCTACTGTTTATATTCTCCTCAGCCATATTACAACGTCCTACTGTTTATATTCTCCTCAGCCATATTACCCTGAGTCCTACTGTTTATATTCTCCTCAGCCATTTTACCCTGAGTCCTACTGTTTATATTCTCCTCAGCCATATTACCCTGAGTCCTACTGTTTATATTCTCCTCAGCCATATTACCCTGAGTCCTACTGTTTATATTCTTCTCAGCCATATTACGTCCTACTGTTTATATTCTCCTCAGCCATATTACCCTGAGTCCTACGGTTTATATTCTCCTCAGCCATATTACAACATCCTACTGTTTATATTCTCCTCAGCCATATTACCCTGAGTCCTACTGTTTATATTCTCCTCAGCCATATTACAACATCCTACTGTTTATTTTCTCCTCAGCCATATTACCCTGAGTCCTACTGTTTATATTCTCCTCAGCCATATTACCCTGAATCCTACTGTTTATATTCTCCTCAGCCATATTACCCTGAATCCTGTTTATTTTCTCCTCAGCCATATTACCCTGAGTCCTACTGTTTATATTCTCCTCAGCCATATTACCCTGAGTCCTACTGTTTATATTCTCCTCAGCCATATTACAACGTCCTACTGTTTATATTCTCCTCAGCCATATTACCCTGAATCCTGTTTATTTTCTCCTCAGCCATATTACCCTGAGTCCTACTGTTTATATTCTCCTCAGCCATATTACCCTGAGTCCTACTGTTTATATTCTTCTCAGCCATATTACGTCCTACTGTTTATATTCTCCTCAGCCATATTACCCTGAGTCCTACTGTTTATATTCTCCTCAGCCATAGTACAACATCCTACTGTTTATATTCTCCTCAGCCATATTACCCTATGTCTTCCTACTGTTTATATTCTCCTCAGCCATATTACCCTGAGTCCTACTGTTTATATTCTCCTCAGCCATATTACCCTGAGTCCTACTGTTTATATTCTCCTCAGCCATATTACCCTGAATCCTACTGTTTATATTCTCCTCAGCCATATTACCCTGAGTCTTCCTACTGTTTATATTATCCTCAGCGATATTACAACATCCTACTGTTTATATTCTCCTCAGCCATATTACCCTGAGTCTTCCTACTGTTAATATTCTCCTCAGCCATATTACCCTGAGTCTTCCTACTGTTAATATTCTCCTCAGCCATATTACAACATCCTACTGTTTATATTCTCCTCAGCCATATTACCCTGAGTCCTACTGTTTATATTCTCCTCAGCCATATTACAACATCCTACTGTTTATATTCTCCTCAGCCATATTACAACATCCTACTGTTTATATTCTCCTCAGCCATATTACCCTGAGTCTTCCTACTGTTTATATTCTCCTCAGCCATATTACCATGAGTCCTACTGTTTATATTCTCCTCAGCCATATTACCCTGAGTCCTACTGTTTATATTCTCCTCAGCCATATTACCATGAGTCCGACTGCAGGATCTGACTCATTACAGAGCCTCCCAAAGGGCAGTATATTTCCCCATAATGCACTACTTTTGACCAGGGCACATAGGACTCTGGTCATAAATAGAGCACTATACAGGGAAAAGTGTGCCATTTTGTACACATCCCTGGATCTATGAGTCATGATACAGCCAGTTAGGCGTTGAGCCAGACTTTCCATCAGATGTCCTGGTCTAAGAGCCAAGCAAAACACATTCTAACAATTTAGTCTCTCCGTATCTCTCATCTGGATTCCCATGGTGACCTCCAGAGGCCCAAGGCTTTGGATACCCATGGTGACCAGAGGCCCAAGGCTTTGGGACCCCATGGTGACCTCCAGAGGCCCAAGGCTTTGGATACCCATGGTGATCTCCAGAGGCCCAAGGCTTTGGATACCCATGGTGATCTCCAGAGGCCCAAGGCTTTGGCAATGTGTACTTCCCAAATAATGCACTACTTTTATCCAGAGCAGGGCTTTGGTCAAAAGTAGTGCTCTGTTATCTTTAGGACTTAGTCTCCAATATCTATTCGCCTCTGTAGCCCAGAAGAATGAGTTTCACATTATGTGGAAAAATCGACAGACAGACCATGGAGTTTATGGAATATCCTGTGCTTAGCATTCATGGGAAAAATCATAACTAAACATCCTGAAGGTAAGCCTCTACGATGCAGAGAATAGCATAAATGCATGGACTGACAAGTTGGAGTGAGACATACAATGAAAACCAAATCACAAGCCATCAGTTTGTCACATAGAGAAAAGGGGAGATGTCTCTGACAGACTCTTCTTCTCTGTAAAAACAATGCATGTTCTTCACCCATAGACAATGGTCCACTGTCCTACTGGCAGCAAAACAAGGGTATAAGAAAGAATAATAAGGACAGTTTTTCCCTTTCTTGTCAAACAGAATGGTTCAATATTTTATATACAGACAGCAGTATTTTACTATGTTATACATCCAGCCTTCCAAACCAATTGTATTCAATGTCACAGAGGAATACAACTTCCCCAGTGTTTATTAACCAGTTACAAATCAACAAAATGTCTTCCCTACTATTCCTGGCTGTCCCTGTACCTTCTCAACAAACCAACCAATCCCCTTTCTCTTGACAACGTAATGACACATTCAACCATCCACACGCTCCAAAAATGTTCTGAACACACTCTGAATGTGCTCCGACCACCACTTACCGCCGATACCCCCTCTGGGACAGACTAGGTGAGTAAGGGGGTTGGTAGTGGTAGTTCATGGCTCTCGCAACGCTGCTCAGACGTCTCTGTGTCTGCAGTGGGGCTGGGATGGCAGCAGGCGGCTCGGCTAGTCGCTGGATGGTTTGCTGGGCTGGCCCAGGGTGTGGGAGTGGTGGTCTGCTTCTGGCCTGGCTAGGGAGTGGGACAACGTGGGGATGCGACCGACAGGCTCCCATCCCAACGACCAACAAACGAATGAGAGGATAGTGGAGAGACAGGGATGCTTTCACTGTTCTGTTATTCACCATTGTTTCTGTTTTTTTTCAGCGATCTCTCTCTCTCTCTCTCAAAACACAAAGAGAAAACTGACCAGGATACCTCTGGATGTGGGCCAAGGCCTACGCACAACACCGCACACAGTGGCACTCATCGTGTGAAGTTCCAAGGCCGTATTAGGCCCATACCATCAGCAACCATTCTCACGCAACAGCTGTCCATGCACTGAATGTGAATCTCATTCACAATGAGGGAAAATTCTTTAATTTGAAACATTTCTAAAAACGGTTTTATGTATTGATTACTGATGGAATCTTTTGTGCAACAGACTGGAGTAAATCTTCTCTAACTGCCTCAGAGGCATGGCTAATCGTCATAACGATCTCTATTGTTGAATGAAACCCTGTTTTGTGTTTGTAATGAAACACTAGTCTTTCATTGTTCTGTGACATGAAACATGTAGCCAAGCTCTACAGTATGTTGAGGCTCCCGAAGTGGCGCAGCGGTCTAAGGCACTGCATCTCAGTGCTAGAGGCATCATTACAAACCCTGGTTCAATTCCATGCTGTATCACAACAGGCTGTGATTGGGAGTCCCATAGGGCGGCGCACAATTGGCCCAGTGTTGTCTGGATTAGGGTTTGGCCGGGGTAGGCTGTCATTGTAAATAAGAATTTGTTCTTAACTGACTTACTTAGTTAAATAAATAAAAATCTTATATCAAAATGTCAGGGTTGTCTCAAGAGATGAGTCAATCCAGTTCGACAGAAATGGGGCGTGCACAGTTTCCTTTGGCACTCTTTTGTACCTGGGCAAAATGCTAATAAAAATGTAGAGAGATATATTGTACTGTGGAAGTACTGTTCCTACCTGTTACAGTTCTTATTTACATTTACAACAAGTTGAAGCAGGACATCATGTCAAAAACAAGGGCATTACATTACACAAGGTTGAAGATGATAAATTGTGTCAGTCTTTTTAGTCCATAGAGTATCTGTAGAAACCACCAACTGATCTGTGGCAGGTCAACAGGGCTTTCCTTTCACACCCCTAGTAATTCATGTGTTACTGTGGGAGGTGGTGTGACCAGGTGCATGATTGATAGCTATAGGAAAGGTTAGGTTTTAGAAGGTCTGGCTAACTACCATCGGCACAATAGTGACAGACCTCTTGAAACTGTCAGTATTAGGACAGACCACTTGAAGCTGTCTCTCAGTATTATGACAGACCTCTTGAAACGGTCTCTCAGTATTATGACAGACCTCTTGAAACGGTCTCTCAGTATTATGACAGACCTCTTGCAACTGTCTCTCAGTATTATGACAGACCACTTGAAACGGTCTCTCAGTATTATGACAGACCTCTTGAAATGGTCTCTCAGTATTATGACAGACCTCTTGAAACGGTCTCTCAGTATTATGACAGACCTCTTGAAACTGTCTCTCAGTATTATGACAGACCTCTTGAAACTGTCTCTCAGTATTATGACAGACCTCTTGAAACTGTCTCTCAGTATTATGACAGACCTCTTGAAACTGTCTCTCAGTATTATGACAGACCTCTTGAAACTGTCTCTCAGTATTATGACAGACCTCTTGAAACTGACTCTCAGTATTATGACAGACCTCTTGAAACTGTCTCTCAGTATTATGACAGACCTCTTGAAACTGTCTCTCAGTATTATGCCTCTGACGCAGTTGTAATACGTTCAAGTTCAAGTCGTTGATTTGCCATTTTTTTGGGATGTAAGATACAGATATATGTCAGATAATGTCTGATATAATATATCATACGATGTCAGATATAAACTATAGCTAGATAGAGATTTGACACGTCATTCTGAATGATGATGATCACACTGTGATCCCACAGTGCCAACATATTGTAATGCAGACTAATGAAACTGATATATTTCCTGACATGGTGGGAACACAAGGACCGATCAATGGTATTACCCTGGAACAAGTCAATCTCATCTCCCTGGTAAATCCCTCTCTCTGCCGGTGGTCTGTCAATACGGCTGGGAACCGTCCTTGTCATTTCCAAAGGGACAGATAGTGGTGCCATTTGGAATACAATCATAGTTTAGAGGAGAAATGACAAGGACGGTTCCCAGCCGTATTTACAGACCACCGACAGAGAGGGATTTACCAGGGAGATGAGATTGACTTGTTCCAGGGGAATACCATTGATCTGTCCATTGATCTGTCCCAAATGGCCCCAATAGAATAGGGTGCCGGGTTGGACACACCCTGTGTCTGTACCTGAGTGAGTTAGGAGTGTGTGTCACAAGCAACCAGGCATCAGACCAGACAGTGAACTACTCTGGTTGTTATCACATCTGTGCGAACAAAACCCAAGTCACTCTTCACAAGAGACACTCCGGTTGGTGCACAACAACCTCAACAGGCCAGCCAGTCCATATTAAGATGCTCTACCACAGCCTCACCGTTCACATGGAAATACATGCAGTATGCCATGTACAGTGTCCTGCTGTCATTCCATGACATTCAATGACAAATACTCAGCTTTTTTGTTGATATGTGAATTACATGGTCTTTTCAATACCAGCAGAAAGGACGCATTGTTACCACGCACAAGCATATATGCTCAGACGCATGTACGAACCAACACACACACACACACACACACACACCTGTCTGAGGGCTCTTTGTAATTTTGAGCCCCCTCCCCTCCTCTCTCTCCATGTTGTCAGATTTTCACGCCGTCACTAGAACCGTGTTCTCCAGTCAGTAGAGACATCAGTCAGTTAATGTCATGTTTCTCTGTTTGATCCAGTCAGTTAATGTCATGTTTCTCTGTATGATCCAGTCAGTTAATGTCATGTTTCTCTGTATGATCCAGTCAGTTAATGTCATGTTTCTCTGCTTGATCCAGTCAGTTAATGTCATGTTTCTCTGTATGATCCAGTCAGTTAATGTCATGTTTCTCTGTTTGATCCAGTCAGTTAATGTCATGTTTCTCTGTATGATCCAGTCAGTTAATGTCATGTTTCTCTGTATGATCCAGTCAGTTAATGTCATGTTTCTCTGCATGATCCAGTCAGTAAATGTCATGTTTCTCTGTATGATCCAGTCAGTTAATGTCATGTTTCTCTGCATGATCCGGTCAGTGAATGTCATGTTTCTCTGTATGATCCAGTCAGTTAATGTCATGTTTCTCTGTATGATCCAGTCAATTAATGTCATGTTTCTCTGCATGATCCGGTCAGTGAATGTCATGTTTCTCTGTATGATCCAGTCAGTTAATGTCATGTTTCTCTGTATGATCCAGTCAATTAATGTCATGTTTCTCTGTATGATCCAGTCAGTTAATGTCATGTTTCTCTGCATGATCCGGTCAGTGAATGTCATGTTTCTCTGTATGATCCAGTCAATTAATGTCATGTTTCTCTGTATGATCCAGTCAGTTAATGTCATGTTTCTCTGTATGATCCAGTCAATTAATGTCATGTTTCTCTGTATGATCCAGTCAGTTAATGTCATGTTTCTCTGCATGATCCGGTCAGTTAATGTCATGTTTCTCTGTATGATCCAGTCAGTTAATGTCATGTTTCTCTGCATGATCCAGTCAGTTAATGTCATGTTTCTCTGTATGATCCAGTCAGTCATGTTACTCTGTACGATCGGGTCAGAGGCAACACATCAGTTGATTGGATAGATACAGGTGACACACGCATACAAATAGAATAAATATTTGCTGAGTACTTATTTTTTTACTGTTCTAGTTGTACGGCTACGCTCTTAAGAATATCAATATAATGTGTAGTTACAATATGTATTCTCATTCTCTGGTTTCACGTCATGTTTTATGGAGCACAGCACGTTCTATTGACAGATCTGTGGCTAATTTGACTTCAGAGGGGGAGAAAATAACATACATAGTCCATGACCATTTGGTCACTCATTTATTTACAGGGTTTGTCTTTCAAGTTGCTATTTCAGTAATGTCATTGAGTTGCTTTGCTTATCTTTTGAATACAAACATTTACCAATGGGAATGAATTACAAGTATATCCTCCTAGTATGTTGTCTAAATTGAAAAAGCAGTGGAAAAATGCTAGAGTTACTATACTATATACACAGACAGTGTTGTCGTGCAAAGCAAGACGCTTCTATGACATCTGGATCTGAAAACATGAATAGCTAAAATGTAATGGCCTTCAGCCTTCCTCCTTAGGAAGCATCTTTGTGGCGCTCTGTAGTAAAAAAAACAAAACATGAGCTGCCTTGAGTTGACTCACGTACCAGAACAAAAGGTTATGACAGAGGTCAAAGTAATCCGTTTGTGTTCGTCTGTTCACACACAGTACAGATTTACCTCAGATGTGGATGCCTTCTCTGAAGAGGAGGCTTCACAAGTGCTGACATCATAGTGAGCGGTACAAAAGTGTGCTGAGACCATCCAGACCTGTCTAATCTCAAAGCTATGTGCAATAAAGCTATGTGCTAACTAAAAAGCAGCATTCCCCAAGAGAGGATGGCTTTCACTTCAGCAGTAATAAATTCATGAACTTCTTTGAGGATAAGATCATGATCATTAGAAAGCAAATTACGGACTCCTCTTTAAATCTGCGTAGTCCTCCAAAGCTCAGTTGTCCTGAGTCTGCACAACTCTGCCAGGACCTAGGATCAAGGGAGACACTTAAGTGTCTTAGTACTATATCTCTTGACACAATGATGAAAATAATCATGGCATCTAAACCTTCAAGCTGCATACTGGACCCTATTCCAACTAATCTACTGAAAGAGCTGCTTCCTGTGCTTGGCCCTCCTATGTTGAACATAATAAACGGCTCTCTATCCACCGGATGTGTACCAAACTCACTAAAAGTGGCAGTAATAAAGCCTCTCTTGAAAAAGCCAAATCTTGACCCAGAAAATATAAAAAACTATCGACCTATATCGAATCTTCCATTCCTCTCAAAAGGTTTAGAAAACGCTTCAGTCTTGTTTTAGACCCCATCATAGCACTGAGACTGCACTTGTGAAGGTGGTAAATGACCTTTTAATGGCATCAGACCGAGGCTCTGCATCTGTCCTCGTGCTCCTAGATCTTAGTGCTGCTTTTGATACCATCGATCACCACGTTCTTTTGGAGAACCAAAAATGCTTTAAGAAGTTAAGAAAAAAAAAAAGTAAGTGTTATGTAAAAAATAAATAAGTAAAAAATGTCTGGAGTCTTGACCATTTTTAGGGCCTTCCTCTGACACCGGCTGATATAGAGGTCCTGGATGGAAGGAAGCTTGGCCCCAGTAGTACTGGGCCGTACGCACTACTCTCTTGAGAGCCTTGCGGTCGGAGGCCGAGCAGTTGCCATACCAGATGCAACCAGTCAGGATCCTCTCGATGGTGCAGCTGTAGAACCTTTTGAGGTTCATATATGAATTTCATGACCACTCAACAAGAAACAGACAGTTACGCCACCTACATTCAAGAACAACCACTTTTCATTTACGAATCACGTACAGAGGCCCTGTGATCTGGAACTCACTCCCGCCTGATTTTGCCAAGCTATCCTCATCATTGTTTAAAAAATGTTTTTACTGTCCATTACAGCTCTACACCCCCAGTAGTAACTGTCCATTACAGCTCTACACCCCCAGTAGTAACTGTCCATTACAGCTCTACACCCCCAGTAGTAACTGTCCATTACAGCTCTACACCCCCAGTAGTTACTGTCCATTACAGCTCTACACCCCCAGTAGTTACTGTCCATTACAGCACTACACCCCCAGTAGTAACTGTCCATTACAGCTCTACACCCCCAGTAGTAACTGTCCATTACAGCTCTACACCCTCAGTAGTTACTGTCCATTACAGCTCTACACCCCCAGTAGGTACTGTCCATTACAGCACTACACCCCCAGTAGTAACTGTCCATTACAGCTCTACACCCCCAGTAGTAACTGTCCATTACAGCTCTACACCCCCAGTAGGTAATGTCCATTACAGCTCTACACCCCCAGTAGTTACTGTCCATTACAGCTCTACACCCCCAGTAGTTACTGTCCATTACAGCACTACACCCCCAGTAGTTACTGTCCATTACAGCACTACACCCCCAGTAGTTACTGTCCATTACAGCACTACACCCCCAGTAGTTACTGTCCATTACAGCTCTACACCCCCAGTAGGTACTGTCCATTACAGCTCTACACCCCCAGTAGTTACTGTCCATTACAGCTCTACACCCCCAGTAGGTACTGTCCATTACAGCACTACACCCCCAGTAGTTACTGTCCATTACAGCTCTACACCCCCAGTAGTAACTGTCCATTACAGCTCTACACCCCCAGTAGGTACTGTCCATTACAGCTCTACACCCCCAGTAGTAACTGTCCATTACAGCTCTACACCCCCAGTAGGTACTGTCCATTACAGCTCTACACCCCCAGTAGTAACTGTCCATTACAGCTCTACACCCCCAGTAGTTACTGTCCATTACAGCACTACAACCCCCAGTAGTTACTGTCCATTACAGCACTACACCCCCAGTAGTTACTGTCCATTACAGCACTACACCCCCAGTAGTTACTGTCCATTACAGCTCTACACCCCCAGTAGTTACTGTCCATTACAGCTCTACACCCCCAGTAGGTACTGTCCATTACAGCACTACACCCCCAGTAGTTACTGTCCATTACAGCTCTACACCCCCAGTAGTAACTGTCCATTACAGCTCTACACCCCCAGTAGTAACTGTCCATTACAGCTCTACACCCCCAGTAGTTACTGTCCATTACAGCTCTACACCCCCAGTAGTAACTGTCCATTACAGCTCTACACCCCCAGTAGTTACTGTCCATTACAGCTCTACACCCCCAGTAGGTACTGTCCATTACAGCACTACACCCCCAGTAGTTACTGTCCATAACAGCTCTACACCCCCAGTAGGTACTGTCCATTACAGCTCTACACCCCCAGTAGTAACTGTCCATTACAGCTCTACACCCCCAGTAGTAACTGTCCATTACAGCTCTACACCCCCAGTAGTAACTGTCCATTACAGCTCTACACCCCCAGTAGTAACTGTCCATTACAGCTCTACACCCCCAGTAGTTACTGTCCATTACAGCTCTACACCCCCAGTAGTAACTGTCCATTACAGCTCTACACCCCCAGTAGTTACTGTCCATTACAGCTCTACACCCCCAGTAGTTACTGTCCATTACAGCACTACACCCCCAGTAGTAACTGTCCATTACAGCTCTACACCCCCAGTAGTAACTGTCCATTACAGCTCTACACCCTCAGTAGTTACTGTCCATTACAGCTCTACACCCCCAGTAGGTACTGTCCATTACAGCACTACACCCCCAGTAGTAACTGTCCATTACAGCTCTACACCCCCAGTAGTAACTGTCCATTACAGCTCTACACCCCCAGTAGGTAATGTCCATTACAGCTCTACACCCCCAGTAGTTACTGTCCATTACAGCTCTACACCCCCAGTAGTTACTGTCCATTACAGCACTACACCCCCAGTAGTTACTGTCCATTACAGCACTACACCCCCAGTAGTTACTGTCCATTACAGCACTACACCCCCAGTAGTTACTGTCCATTACAGCTCTACACCCCCAGTAGGTACTGTCCATTACAGCTCTACACCCCCAGTAGTTACTGTCCATTACAGCTCTACACCCCCAGTAGGTACTGTCCATTACAGCACTACACCCCCAGTAGTTACTGTCCATTACAGCTCTACACCCCCAGTAGTAACTGTCCATTACAGCTCTACACCCCCAGTAGGTACTGTCCATTACAGCACTACACCCCCAGTAGTTACTGTCCATTACAGCTCTACACCCCCAGTAGTAACTGTCCATTACAGCTCTACACCCCCAGTAGGTACTGTCCATTACAGCTCTACACCCCCAGTAGTAACTGTCCATTACAGCTCTACACCCCCAGTAGTTACTGTCCATTACAGCTCTACACCCCCAGTAGTTACTGTCCATTACAGCACTACACCCCCAGTAGTTACTGTCCATTACAGCACTACACCCCCAGTAGTTACTGTCCATTACAGCTCTACACCCCCAGTAGGTACTGTCCATTACAGCTCTACACCCCCAGTAGTTACTGTCCATTACAGCTCTACACCCCCAGTAGGTACTGTCCATTACAGCACTACACCCCCAGTAGTTACTGTCCATTACAGCTCTACACCCCCAGTAGTAACTGTCCATTACAGCTCTACACCCCCAGTAGTAACTGTCCATTACAGCTCTACACCCCCAGTAGTTACTGTCCATTACAGCTCTACACCCCCAGTAGTAACTGTCCATTACAGCTCTACACCCCCAGTAGTTACTGTCCATTACAGCTCTACACCCCCAGTAGGTACTGTCCATTACAGCACTACACCCCCAGTAGTTACTGTCCATTACAGCTCTACACCCCCAGTAGGTACTGTCCATTACAGCTCTACACCCCCAGTAGTAACTGTCCATTACAACTCTACACCCCCAGTAGTAACTGTCCATTACAGCTCTACACCCCCAGTAGTAACTGTCCATTACAGCTCTACACCCCCAGTAGTAACTGTCCATTACAGCACTACACCCCCAGTAGTAACTGTCCATTACAGCTCTACACCCCCAGTAGTAACTGTCCATTACAGCTCTACACCCCCAGTAGTAACTGTCCATTACAGCTCTACACCCCCAGTAGTAACTGTCCATTACAGCTCTACACCCCCAGTAGTAACTGTCCATTACAGCTCTACACCCCCAGTAGTTACTGTCCATTACAGCACTACACCCCCAGTAGTTACTGTCCATTACAGCACTACACCCCCAGTAGTAACTGTCCATTACAGCTCTACACCCCCAGTAGTTACTGTCCATTACAGCTCTACACCCCCAGTAGTTTTTTGCCTAGATGTTATTTTATTTTACATATTTTAATAGACTTGATTTTTCCCCTCACAATTTTTTTTTATCAACCCCTACAAAAATGTCCATTAATTATAATCCACGTAATAATTCACATTTCCTGTTGCTGTAGGATTATTTTCCTGCTGTAGCAAACTGGCTCAAATTAAGTTACTACATCTGTATTGCCCTATATAGGTAATGGAGTGGCATTTGGGACGCACGAGATATACTTTAACTGCTAGGATCGTTTTTGTCTTTTCCTCACTGACTGAGAGCATTTGTCCCCAAGGTGAAAGAGAAGCCATGGACTGGAGGGAACCCAAATGACAAATGAGCTCAATGAGATTTACAAATCACATTTACCTTCCGTCTACAGTACCACAATGATTATTATGTTTGCAACAAAACTGAGTCAGACCTTTCCCGATCCAATATGGACGTGTTCTGACTAACAAGGAAGTCACCGTCGTTGATTATTACATTTGTTTCTGTGGTGGCCCAAATAGCACTCCATTCCCTAGATAGTGCACTACTTTTCACCAGGGCCCAAAGGGCTCAGGTCAAAAGGAATGTATTAAACAGGGAATAGACTTCCAATTGGGCCATGTGAACATTTTTATCAGTAATATTGAATTGTGGGTTTTATCTGCATGAATTTCTCTTCTGGCAGAAAATTTGATAAAGAGCTTCATCAGAGGATGAGATTCATTGATATGGTTTCACTTCTGGGAGCAGAGGAATTATAGCTAACGTACTAATTAGTAACAGAGGAATAATAACTACCTTACTAAGTGGTAACAGGGGAATAATAGCTACCTTACTAAGTGGTAACAGAGGAATAATAACTACCTTACTAAGTGGTAACAGAGGAATAATAACTACCTTACTAAGTGGTAACAGGGGAATAATAGCTACCTTACTAAGTGGTAACAGAGGAATAATAACTACCTTACTAAGTGGTAACAGAGGAATAATAGCTACCGTACTAAGTGGTAACAGAGGAATAATAACTACCTTACTAAGTGGTAACAGGGGAATAATAGCTACCTTACTAAGTGGTAACAGGGGAATAATAGCTACCTTACTAAGTGGTAACAGGGGAATAATAGCTACCGTACTAAGTGGTAACAGGGGAATAATAGCTACCTTACTAAGTGGTAACAGAGAAATAATAGCTACCTTACTAAGTGGTAACAGGGGAATAATAGCTACCTTACTAAGTGGTGACAGGGGAATAATAGCTACCGTACTAAGTGGTAACAGGGGAATAATAGCTACCGTACTAAGTGGTAACAGGGGAATAATAGCTACCGTACTAAGTGGTAACAGGGGAATAATAGCTACCTTACTAAGTGGTAACAGGGGAATAATAGCTACATTACTAAGTGGTAACAGAGGAATAATAGCTACCTTACTAAGTGGTAACAGAGGAATAATAGCTACCTTACTAAGTGGTAACAGGGGAATAATAGTTACCTTACTAAGTGGTATGAAATAGTAATTCCGTGGTGTAGACATATTTGGTAAACTTCAGTGTTACTGTATAGCCAGTCCAGGACACAAAGGATTCTCAGAGTAGGAGTGCTGATCTAGGATGTTTTGTTATGATCTAAAAAGGCTGAACTGATCCTAGATCAGCACTTCTACTGTGACACACTTTATGAATACAGGCCTATATGTATCTAGTTCTATAGAATCGCTTCTTCATTCCAGACAGAGGCTGCTCTGTGCCATACAGCTATGAACATGACTGAGTACAGTAGGGTCTCAGAGAATGGTACTGTTCAGTGTCTACAGTACAGTACCCACCACAACCTGCATGATAACCAACCCAGGGGAGCACTAAAGACAGAGAATGTGTGGTGATGTCCTAAATTGTGTCCTATTCCCCTATTTAGTGCACTGCTTTTGTCAAGAGCCTACTAAAAGTTGTGCACTATATAGGGAATAGGGTGACCCATAGGACTCTGGTCAAAAGTAGTGCGCTAGATAGGGAATAGGGTGACCCATAGGACTCTGGTCAAAAGTAGTGCCCAATATAGGGAATAGGGTGACCCATAGGACTCTGGTCAAAAGTAGTGCACAATAAAGGGAATAGGGTGACCCATAGGACTCTGGTCAAAAGTAGTGCCCAATATAGGGAATAGGGTGACCCATAGGACTCTGGTCAAAAGTAGTGCACAATAAAGGGAATAGGGTGACCCATAGGACTCTGGTCAAAAGTAGTGCCCAATATAGGGAATAGGGTGACCCATAGGACTCTGGTCAAAAGTAGTGCACAATATAGGGAATAGGGTGACCCATAGGACTCTGGTCAAAAGTAGTGCCCAATATAGGGAATAGGGTGACCCATAGGACTCTGGTCAAAAGTAGTGCCCAATATAGGGAATAGGGTGACCCATAGGACTCTGGTCAAAAGTAGTGCACAATATAGGGAATAGGGTGACCCATAGGACTCTGGTCAAAAGTAGTGCCCAATATAGGGAATAGGGTGACCCATAGGACTCTGGTCAAAAGTAGTGCCCAATATAGGGAATAGGGTGACCCATAGGACTCTGGTCAAAAGTAGTGCACAATATAGGGAATAGGGTACCATTTGAGATGCATTTAGTCACAACTGTTCCAGATGTGACTGAGTCATCCATGTGCTGTGGAAGTGGTTCTGTTAACCATACTAACTCATTAATAATGTATTGTTTTCTACAGAGAACCCCAAATCTGTCTGTGCGTGTTACACACGGCCGGTGGGTCATAGCTAGGCCAGAGACAAGCAATGCTTCCAATTATACAACGGCCTCCTGTAGCATGGGGCCTGCCGATGGGGGAGGAGGTGTGTGTGTGTGTGTGTGATGGGGGAATAACAGAGCAAAGCGAGACCTCTGTCACGTCATGCTTATATTATCAAGTCCATCTGCAGTGTGGAGAAGAGTGGGGTGCAGGGCATGGTTGAAAAAGAGAGGCATTGCACACACACACACACACGCACACACACACGGTTGCATGTGCACAAACACACCTCCATGCCCCAATTTACTGCCACAGATCCACTTCCTCTACACACTGCAAAGGCTGAAGAAACATACAGTTGAAGTTGGAAGTTTACATACACTTAGGTTGGAGTCTTTAAAACTCGTTTTTCAACCATTCCACACATTTCTTGTTAACAAACTATAGCTTTGGCAAGTCGGTTAGGAGATCTACTTTGTGCATGACACAAGTAATTTTTCCAACAATTGTTTACAGACAGATTATTTCACTTATAATTCATTGTATCACAATTCCAGTGGGTCAGAAGTTTACATACACTAAGTTGACTGTGCCTTTAAAAAGCTTGGAAAATTCCAGAAAATTATGTCATAGCTTTAGAAGCTTCTTATAGGCTAATTGAAATAATTTCAGTCAATGTGGATGTATTTCAAGGCCTACCTTCAAACTCAGTGCTTCTTTGCTTGACATCATGGGAAAATCAAAATAAATCAGCCAAGACCTCAGACCTCAGTCTGGTTCATCCTTGAGAGCAATTTCCAAATGCCTGAAGGTACCGCTTTGGTGCGAAAAGTGCAAAACAATCCCAGAACAACAGCAAAGGACCTTGTGAATATGCTGGAGGAAACAGGTACAAAAGTAACTATATCCACAGTAAAACTGTCACGGTTGTTTAAATGATCGGACCAACGTGCAGCATGGTTGTGGTTCCATATACTTATATTTATTGTGAAACGTTGCAAAACCCCAAATACTTGAAAAAACAACAAACCGTGACGCAGAGCGGAAAACACACTACTCAAAAAATAATCACCCACAAAACAGGAAGAGAAAAACCCCTACTTAAATATGATCTCTAATCAGAGGCAACTAGGATCAGCTGCCTCCAATTAGAGATCAACCCAAACAATCCCAACATAGAAATAGAAAAGCTAGAACTTAAACATAGAAAACATAGAACAAACACCCCCTGTCATGTCCTGACATACTCTACCATAGAAAATAACAACTTACTATGGTCAGGACATGACAAAAACAATTCCTATATCAACATAACCTGAATGGTCGCTCAGCAAGGAAGAAGCCACTGCTCTAAAACCGCCATAAAAAAGCAAGATTACGGTTTGCAACTGCACATGGGGACAAAGATTGTACTTTTCGAGAAATGTCCTCTGGTCTGGTGAAACAAAACTGAGGCCATAATGACCATCGTTATGTTTGGAGGAACAAGGGGGAGGCTTGCAAGCCGAAGAACACCATCCCAACCGTGAAGCACGGGGGTGGCAGCATCATGTTGTGGGGGTGCTTTGCTGCAGGAGGGACTGGTGCACTTCATAAAATAGATGGCATCATGAGGCAGGAAAATTATGTGGATATATTGAAGCAACATCTCAAGACATCAGTCAGGAAGTAAAAGGTTGGTCGCAAATGGGTCTTCCAAATGAACAATGACCCCAAGCATACTTCCAAAGTTGTGGCAAAATGGCTTAAGGACAACAAGTCAAGGTATTGGAGTGGCCATCACAAAGCCCTGACCTCAATCCTATTGAACATTTGTGGGCAGAACTGAAAAAGCGTGTGTGAGCAAGGAGGCCTACAAACCTGACTCAGTTACACTAGCTTTGTCAGGAGGAATGGGCCAAAATTCACCCAATGTATTGTGGGAAGCTTGTGGAAGGCTACCTGAAACATTTGAATCAAGTTAAACAATTTAAAGGCAATGCTACCGAATACTAATTGAGTGGATGTGAACTTCTGACCCACTGGGAATGTGATGAAAGAAATAAAAGCTGAAATAAATCATTCTCTCTACTATTATTCTGACATTTCACATTCTTAAAATAAAGTGGTGATCCTAACTGAACTAAGACAGGGAATTTGTAGTAGGATTAAATGTCAGGAATTGTGAAAACTGAGTTTAAATGTATTTGGCTAAGGTGTATGTAGACTTCTGACTTCAACTGTATATGGACTTTACATAAGGCCCTGCAGTGCTTTACGTCTCACTGGCGACTGACTATGTCAGCCGTGCCACTCCCTCTTTTCAGCTAATATCTATGTCAACTGTGAAAGAGTGCTCTGTCTGAGTGCTCGGACTGAGAAATACTCCCTGTACATGTCCCCGTCAGGCATCAAGTCCTATCTCTGTCAACCAATCAAGAGTGGAAAGTTCCCTTTTCATACATCTCTCCGTTAGAGCCAACTAATATATCTCTGTCATCACAGAATATCTCTGTCAACTCTGAAACTGCAGCTGCAGGTACTTTACTTTACACTCTCACAGATAGTGACCAGTGACCATCTCACAGGGGAGAGATTACAAATACCAGAAACGCGGAAGACAAACATGGGACCCTGAATGCCCAATTAAATTGGAATTACGGTACAGCATGAGTACCATTTAGAGGGCGAAATCAGTTGGCATCAAATGCTGCTGCCGCGTCATTTAAAGCCGTTACTTTAAGAGCTTGACGGGGAGGGAGGCTGTTCCGGAGTTTACAGGTGCCATCCCTTTCCTTTCCTGATAGCTCAACGGGAGGGAGGCTGTTCCGGAGTTTACAGGAACCATCCCTTTCCTTTCCTGAGAGCCCGACGGGGAGGGAGGCTGTTTGGGAGTTTACAGGAACCGTGCCTTTCCTTTCCTGAGTTCAAAGCCACTCTGCTGCACCCCTCAATCCTCAATAGGGTCAAAATTGTACGGGGCTTCAAGTAAGCTCCCGAGTGGCGCAGCGGTCTAAGGCACTGCATCTCAGTGCTAGAGGTGTCACTACAGACCCTGGTTCAATTCCAGCCTGTATCACAACTGGCCATGATTGGGAGTCCCATAGGGCAGTGCACAATTGGCCAAGCGTCGTTAAGGTTTGTATGGGGAAGGCCGTCACTGTAAATAAGTACTTGTTCTTAACTGACTTGCCTGGTTAAATGCATTTAAAAAACTAGGGTCTAAGTTGTATGGGGTTTCAGGTAAATTGCTCACTTTCCTCTCTGCCACCATGGAGAATGGGTCTAAAGTCCAACTATTGTTCTACAGAGCTGTGTGTCACTTCTGGAGCACACCAATAGCTCACGCCATATCCACACACACATACTGGAGCTGTAAGAGCTCGATGGGGAGGGAGGTTGTTTGGGAGTTAACAGGGATCGTGCCTCTCCTTTCCTGAGTTCAAAGCCCCTCTGCTTCGGCCCTAAAGACACAGGGAACTCCCAAATGGCATCCTATTCCCTATATAGTGCACTACTTTTGACCAGGGTTCATAGGCCTCTGATCAAAGTAGGGCATTATGTAAGGCCTTTAGCGACAGTCAGGAAGCTGCCTCCGCCGTTTGGTGGACGTGCAGAATTGGTTGGGGGCGTGGTTGTAGAGGCGTAGTTCTGACGTAGTTCTGACGTAGAAAAGTGGACTAACGACCATTGAACAGTATAAAATAACCCAGAAGCGTGCCTTTAATCAGGCCCTGTTTCCAGAGAGCCTGATTTAAAAGGCACACTCTGGTATATATTTAGATTGGGTTCAGTGGTCCTTTTTAATGAATGTTATACACCCATTGATTATTGAAGAATATCAACCTTAACTCTCCCTGTATTTTCCCAGATTAACATCACCAGCCAGAATATTACAAGAACAACTATGATAAATTCATACAGTACATTTCTCTCGACACAGCGTTTCAATGGGATGACAAGACCTTACTTTGAGACTCTGTTGTTTTGATTGTAAAACAGATGAGAGCACGTCATTCCTTTAATCAGATTCTCTTGGCTATGCGTCACTGATTGTGTCCCAAATGGCACTCTATTCCATTTATAGTGCACTTCTTTTGACCAGGCCACTGTCTTCTCACCAAAAAATAAAGACGAAAACTGCTTGTTTGCTTAAAAGAAATGAGCTTTGAAATGAATGCAAATGATTCCAGAATACAATTATCATAATTGCCTGAAGGTATGGAGAAACAACCCCCGGAAAAACAACAAGGTGGTGTGGGCTTGGAATAGTTTCTCCTTGATCTCTGGGTCTAAAGGAACACAAATGACATTGATAGGTTGCTTTTGCTTTTTTAAATTGAAGTTGATCTCTTCAGGCTTATCAAGACGTAGATTCAATTTCATTACTGTTTGATGTTTGGCACAAAGGCTCCTGCCTAATTGTGTCGACTTCTCGCCACAAAGTAGAGGAAAGAGGAATATCTACAGTATATTCCAAGGATATTCTCACGCAATTATCTTTTAAACCTGAGGACGTAAAAACAAATGGTCCTTTGGGGCTTCTTTCTCCAGGTTTTAAAAGTATAAGAGCAAAGCAAGTCAACATCAAGCCCCTGTACTTCTCCTATATGAGGCTTCAAGTAAAAACAAGAAATTCTAAATTGTATGGGGCTTCAAGTAAAAACAAGAAATTCTAAATTGTATGGGGCTTCAGATAAAAACAATACATTTTTAATTGTATGGGGCTTCAGATAAAAACAAGAAATTCTAAATTGTATGGGGCTTCAGATAAAAACAAGAAAGTCTAAATTGTATGGGGCTTAAGACAGTGTAGATGTACAGTACCTGGCTAGCACTCCCTCACATGCTCCTTCACTTTGATTTGATTACATTTAACTTGATCATCTGTACAGAACTTTTACAAATTGAATTTGAATGATTCCATACTCAGGTTGTGCCAGGACAGTCAAAGACTCATAGTGATATGGAATGTACTGTAGCTAGTTCCTTTATATCCCCTGAACCCTTCTGTAGAGTGTAGCTAGCATGTCTGTCATGCTCTGGAATCCTCCTGACATGTTTGTGGGAACCACTGACAGAGCTCTCCGATGCTGGGGGAAGATAAGGACTGGGTTCCAAATTATATTCCCTATGTAGTGCACTAATTTTGACCTAGAGCTGGTCAAACATATTGCAAGATATAGGGAACAGTGTGTCCTTTGGGACTCAAACATGGTGACAGCTAGCTGGCACTCAGTTCTGCCTACGTGGCCAAATATCTCTAAACAATTCATCTCTACTTGTCCTGCGCACGTCCTCTCCTGGTTGGTTGACTTTGATATAGAGATTTTGCGTCATCACCTTTTCATAGCCGCAGCGTTATTTGCGCATATTTAACTTTTTAAAGAGAGAGACAATTGCATACACGCTATAAAGTCTTCCAGATGAAGTCCACTGTAACAAAACAGTATAAAGCTGTGCAGATACAGTCTTACAAAACAGTATAAAGCTGTGCAGATACAGTCTTTCAAAACAGTATAAAGCTGTGCAGATACAGTCTTTCAAAACAGTATAAAGCTGTGCAGATACAGTCTTACAAAACAGTATAAAGCTGTGCAGATACAGTCTTACAAAACAGTATAAAGCTGTGCAGATACAGTCTTACAAAACAGTATAAAGCTGTGCAGATACAGTCTTACAAAACAGTATAAAGCTGTGCAGATACAGTCTTACAAAACAGTATAAAGCTGTGCAGATACAGTCTTACAAAACAGTATAAAGCTGTGCAGATACAGTCTTACAAAACAGTATAAAGCTGTGCAGATACAGTCTTACAAAACAGTATAAAGCTGTGCAGATACAGTCTTACAAAACAGTATAAAGCTGTGCAGATACAGTCTTTCAAAACAGTATAAAGCTGTGCAGATACAGTCTTACAAAACAGTATAAAGCTGTGCAGATGTTGTTGAGCGATATAAAACACCAACAGAGGGCCAGAACCTCTGATCATGTTAACATCTAATCAGAACCGGGGTCTTAGACCGTTCATGTGATCATGGTGCTGGTTTTTAACGTGGCATAAACCTATTATACAGTTCTGCCAACACATTGGTAGAATGTGTGATGTGGACTTATTAAGTAATTTATTAGGGCACAAAGTTCTGAATACCAAGTTTAAATGATTTGATCAATGAATTGATCAATACTAAATGACTTTATAAATGTAATATTAATAGAAGTGAATATAATAATGTGACTAAATATGGGTTGAGTGCCAGGGAGACGAGCTGCTTGGAGGAACTTTCTGAGCACCATTGTGTAATCTAAAATGCCTTGTCTGTTCCCGTCTAACGTGATGAATCTGTCTACAGGTACGTTGATACATGAAAACATTACACAACCCCAGTAGTTTAGGAACAATTAATAGATGAACTGTTCTTTTCGCAGAACTGAGAACCAGGTGGGGATTTTTTTGTAAGCCACACCCATTTGCTACTTAATGACCCAACTCACCCAAAACCTCAAGTCAAATCTCACTTGTATGATTTCAATCCAATAAGGCTATGGTTTATTAGTGAACTATTATTCACCTATGTTTGTCAAAACAGGCATGCAACCTGTCAGTCATTCCTGTTATGTAATTAATTGTCTGAACATCAATGGTATCCAGAGACAGTCAGCAGCCAGGCAGCCAGACAGTCAGCAGCCAGGCAGCCAGGCAGCCAGGCAGCCAGACAGTCAGCAGCCAGGCAGCCAGGCAGCCAAGCAGCCAGACAGTCAGCAGCCAGGCAGCCAGACAGTCAGCAGCCAGGCAGCCAGACAGTCAGCAGCCAGGCTGCCAGGCAGCCAAGCAGCCAGACAGTCAGCAGCCAGACAGTCAGCAGCCAGACAGTCAGCAGCCAGGCAGCCAGACAGTCAGCAGCCAGACAGTCAGCAGCCAGGCAGCCAGACAGTCAGCAGCCAGACAGTCAGCAGCCAAGCAGCCAGACAGTCAGCAGCCAGGCAGCCAGACAGTCAGCAGCCAGGCAGCCAGACAGTCAGCAGCCAGGCAGCGTGTGGTTTGGTGAGTTTGGTGGTAATCTTTCTGACAAGACTGTAATGATGGTTCCACCACACAGGAAAAGCAAACAGCTGGGTGTCTCTGCTGCCTCAGAGCCAACAGAGCCTAGAGACAGACAGTTTTTAATCTACAGGGACAACACCAGGACCAGAGAACAGACAGACAGTTTTACTCTACAGGGACAACACCAGGACCAGAGAAAAGACAGACAGTTTTTACTCTACAGGGACAACACCAGGACCAGAGAACAGACAGACAGTTTTTACTCTACAGGGACAACACCAGGACCAGAGAACAGACAGACAGTTTTTACTCTACAGGGACAACACCAGGACCAGAGAACAGACAGACAGTTTTACTCTACAGGGACAACACCAGGACCAGAGAACAGTCAGACAGTTTTAATCTACAGGGACAACACCAGGACCAGAGAACAGACAGACAGTTTTTACTCTACAGGGACAACACCAGGACCAGAGAACAGACAGACAGTTTTACTCAACAGGGACAACACCAGGACCAGAGAACAGACAGACAGTTTTTACTCTACAGGGACAACACCAGGACCAGAGAACAGACAGACAGTTTTTACTCTACAGGGACAACACCAGGACCAGAGAACAGTCAGACAGTTTTTAATCTACAGGGACAACACCAGGACCAGAGAACAGACAGACAGTTTTTACTCTACAGGGTCAACACCAGGACCAGAGAACAGACAGACAGTTTTACTCTACAGGGTCAACACCAGGACCAGAGAACAGACAGACAGTTTTACTCTACATGGACATCACCAGAACCTCTGTGGACACTTTAGTACCTCTGACTCCCAGCATAATTTTATAAATACAGTCATACACAGTAAAATAACATTTACAGAATCTGAATTGTGTCAATGGAAAGCAGTGCCAAGCCATACTGACACTCCTCTACCATCCCATTCCTTTGTTTTCCATGTCTTTACACAAGCCTTCTCTATTCTCTGTTCACAGTGTTTGAGCACCAGCTAAATCTTATCTGGCACGAGTTAAGCAGTCTGTCAGTATAGCCTTACACTGCCCGCGCTTGTTAATTAGCATGTCTGTCACCTGTCTGAGTCATGTACTCTGTGGCGTCTGGTTAAGGGCTATTTGAGGCTCAAGTGAAGAGTATTATGTTAAGTAGTAGTGTTGACAGTGAGAATGCCTACGGCGGGGTGAGCCAAAGTGAGTTAGTCAGTTGGCCAGTAGAATGTAGAATGTTGGCCAGTAGAATGTAGAATGTTGGCCAGTAGAATGTAGAATGTTGGCCAGTAGAATGTAGAATGTTGGCCAGTAGAATGTAGAATGTTGGCCAGTAGAATGTAGAATGTTGGCCTGTAGAATGTAGAATGTTGGCCAGTAGAATGTAGAATGTTGGCCAGTAGAATGTAGAATGTTGGCCAGTAGAATGTAGAATGTTGGCCAGTAGAATGTAGAATGTTGGCCAGTAGAATGTAGAATGTTGGCCAGTAGAATGTAGAATGTTGGCCAGTAGAATGTAGAATGTTGGCCAGTAGAATGTAGAATGTTGGCCTGTAGAATGTAGAATGTTGGCCAGTAGAATGTTGGCCAGTAGAATGTAGAATGTTGGCCAGTAGAATGTAGAATGTTGGCCAGTAGAATGTAGAATGTTGGCCTGTAGAATGTAGAATGTTGGCCAGTAGACTGTAGAATGTTGGCCAGTAGAATTTAGAATGTTGGCCAGTAGAATGTAGAATGTTGGCCAGTAGAATGTAGAATGTTGGCCAGTAGAATGTAGAATGTTGGCCAGTAGACTGTAGAATGTTGGCCAGTAGAATTTAGAATGTTGGCCAGTAGAATGTAGAATGTTGGCCAGTAGAATGTAGAATGTTGGCCAGTAGAATGTAGAATGTTGGCCTGTAGAATGTAGAATGTTGGCCAGTAGAATGTTGGCCAGTAGAATGTAGAATGTTGGCCAGTAGAATGTAGAATGTTGGCCAGTAGAATGTAGAATGTTGGCCTGTAGAATGTAGAATGTTGGCCAGTAGAATGTTGGCCTGTAGAATGTAGAATGTTGGCCAGTAGAATGTAGAATGTTGGCCTGTAGAATGTAGAATGTTGGTATCTTCCTTGATACCATTGTTTACTCTGTTCCTTGATACCATTGTTTACTCTGCAGCAGACCGTATTTACCATGTCTTCTCTCCAGGCCTTCCTCCCAAAGAACTGAGCTGAACTGCCCTGGTTCTCACGTGCCCTTCATTTCAACAGAAAGGCACCACTAAACAACACATGCCCTCAAACTACATGCTTAGTCACACACTGTTAGAAAGATAAAGGCACCAGTGTGTGTGAGTGCAGCCACCCGGACAACCAACAGCCCGCAAACACAACCAACAGCCCGCAAACACAACCAACAGCCCCCAAACACAACCAACAGCCCGCAAACACAACCAACAGCCCGCAACCACAACCAACAGCCCGCAAACACAACCAACAGCCCGCAAACACAACCAACAGCCCCCAAACACAACCACCAAACACAACCAACAGCCCGCAAACACAACCAACAGCCCGCAAACACAACCAACAGCCCCCAAACACAACCCAACAGTCCCAAAACACAACCAACAGCCCGCAAACACAACCAACAGCCCTCAAACACAACCAACAGCCCCCAAACACAACCAACAGCCCCCAAACACAACCAACAGCCCCCAAACACAACTCAACACACACCAAACACAACCAACAGCCCCCAAACACAACTCAACATCCCCCAAACACAACTCAACAGCCCCCAAACACAACCAACAGCCCCCAAACACAACCAACAGCCCCCAAACACATCTCAACACCCACCAAACACAACCAACACCCACCAAACACATCTCAACACCCACCAAACACATCTCAACACCCACCCACCAAACACATCTCAACACCCACCAAACACAACCAACACCCACCAAACACAACTCAACACCCACCAAACACATCTCAACACCCACCCACCAAACACATCTCAACACCCACCCACCAAACACATCTCAACACCCACCCACCAAACACATCTCAACACCCACCCACCAAACACATCTCAACACCCACCAAACACATCTCAACACCCACCAAACACAACCCACAACCAACACCCACCCACCAAACACAACTCAACTCAACACCCACCCACCAAACACAACTCAACACCCACCAAACACATCTCAACACCCACCAAACACATTTCAACACCCACCAAACACATCTCAACACCCACCAAACCCATCTCAACACCCACCAAACACAACCAACAGCCACCAAACACATCTCAACACCATCCCACCAAACACAACTCAACACCCACCAAACACAACTCAACACCCACCAAACACAACCAACAGCCCGCAAACACAACCAACAGCCCCCAAACACAACCAACAGCCACCAACACAACTCAACACCCACCAAACACAACCAACATCCACCAAACACACTGTAATGAATGACGTTTACTTTGTGCATCTTATCTTTGGTGTCATAAACAATCCTTGGTTCCTGCCTGTGTCTGGTCAAGAGAGGAGGGGTAGGGCCCCCTCCGGAGGAACATCTGGCAGAACGCCCAGAATATGTTCTTTAAGTTAAGATAGGAGACGGAGCCAGTCACATGTGTGAACTGATCCAATGAATCATGGTTATGTATGTTTAGATAGAACCTTATTTACTGCTATGTAAGGAAGGCCCCTTGGAGGTCACTTCAGACAGGTACTTACGCATCTAAGCTTGACCGTGACCTCTTCAGCTTGCTGACAATAAAGAGTGATTCATTTAATATTGACTTTGAGTGTCCTGTGTAAGAAATTCCACAACAACACTTTTCTTTTTCTCTCTGTAGGTGAATGGTGGTTGGTTAGTAGAACACAGAATGGAACTTAGCGTGACCGTGTCATAGGGACAACAAGGAAGTTGACATACAGAGAGAGAGAGAGAGAAAGGCCACTATTAATAGACAGACCCTGGACGACACAGGGTCATGGAAGTGGCATATTCTTTTCTTTTCAAGATATTACTGACCACATTCTGTCACTGAATTTCCTGTCTATGTTACAAAAAATAAGGGGAATTATTTTTGTTATTATCAGTACATTTTCAGGATATTGTGTTTGTCACTTTTTTGGAACTGGTGACACTGAATGCAGCCTAACACTTCTACAATCTAGTTTTGTATCAAACAGATAGACGAGGGTTCTCCTCTATACAGACATGCACCAAAAACGAGTATTATACCAATACAATCCTATTTCACAGAGACATAGGTCATGTGATAACAGCAGTAGCAGCAGTGTCTGTTAGAGAAGTGAGAGACCTCACCCTGTATCTCCAGGTGCCTGACAGGGTAGCAAAAATAACACCAAAATAGAGTAATGACAAAAGAGGAAGAGAAAGAGGAGGCGGAGGAGAGAGAGGGAGGGAGGGAGGGAGGGGGGAGGAGAGGGAGGGCTCGCCTCACACAGCTGTTATTTTGCTGTCCTTCCTCTGATAGTAGCAGTCTTGGCTGAACTCCTAGTACTTTAGGTGAGCTGACTGACTGATTCGCTGACTGATTCGCTGACTGATTCGCTGACTGACTCGCTGACTGACTCGCTGACTGACTGACTGACTGACTGCACAAAACACAATTGCCTTGTGATGTGATGGCCTCTCCACCAAGAGAAAGGTGCCAGTGTGGACTGTGATGTGATGGCCTCTCCACCAAGAGAAAGGTGCCAGTGTGGACTGTGATGTGATGGCCTCTCCACCAAGAGAAAGGTGCCAGTGTGGACTGTGATGTGATGGCCTCTCCACCAAGAGAAAGGTGCCAGTGTGGACTGTGATGTGATGGCCTCTCCACCAAGAGAAAGGTGCCAGTGTGGACTGTGATGTGATGGCCTCTCCACCAAGAGAAAGGTGCCAGTGTAGACTGTGATGTGATGGCCTCTCTACCAAGAGAAAGGTGCCAGTGTAGACTGTGATGTGATGGCCTCTCTACCAAGAGAAAGGTGCCAGTGTGGACTGTGATGTGATGGCCTCTCTACCAAGAGAAAGGTGCCAGTGTGGACTGTGATGTGATGGCCTCTCCACCAAGAGAAAGGTGCCAGTGTGGACTGTGATGTGATGGCCTCTCTACCAAGAGAAAGGTGCCAGTGTAGACTGTGATGTGATGTTCTCTCCACCAAGAGAAAGGTGCCAATTTGGACTATGATGTGATGGCCTCTCTACCAAGAGAAAGGTGCCAGTGTGGACTGTGATGTGATGGCCTCTCTACCAAGAGAAAGGTGCCAGTGTGGACTGTGATGTGATGGCCTCTCTACCAAGAGAAAGGTGCCAGTGTGGACTGTGATGTGATGGCCTCTCTACCAAGAGAAAGGTGCCAGTGTGGACTGTGATGTGATGGCCTCTCTACCAAGAGAAAGGTGCCAGTGTGGACTGTGATGTGATGGCCTCTCTACCAAGAGAAAGGTGC
Source organism: Salmo trutta (assembly GCF_901001165.1). NCBI lineage: Eukaryota > Metazoa > Chordata > Actinopteri > Salmoniformes > Salmonidae > Salmo > Salmo trutta. The sequence goes on from NW_021822651.1 coordinate 162,680, forward strand.
CAGTGTGCACTGTGATGTGATGGCCTCTCTACCAAGAGAAAGGTGCCAGTGTGCACTGTGATGTGATGGCCTTTCTACCAAGAGAAAGGTGCCAGTGTGGACTGTAATGTGATGGCCTCTCTACCAAGAGAAAGGTGCCAGTGTGGACTGTGATGTGATGGCCTCTCTACCAAGAGAAAGGTGCCAGTGTGGACTGTGATGTGATGGCCTCTCCACCAAGAGAAAGGTGCCAGTGTGGACTGTGATGTGATGGCCTCTCTACCAAGAGAAAGGTGCCAGTGTGGACTGTGATGTGATGGCCTCTCCACCAAGAGAAAGGTGCCAGTGTGGACTGTGATGTGATGGCCTCTCCACCAAGAGAAAGGTGCCAGTGTGGACTGTGATGTGATGGTCTCTCTACCAAGAGAAAGGTGCCAGTGTGGACTGTGATGTGATGGCCTCTCCACCAAGAGAAAGGTGCCAGTGTGGACTGTGATGTGATGGCCTCTCCACCAAGGGAATGGTTCCAGTGTAGTGAGACTGTAGGACCTTAGTTGACCCCTATAAGGCTTTACTGTCACCTTGTCAAAGCAGATTAGGCAGCCAGAGCAAGAGACCAACGACCCTTAGAGTTAAACCAGGGTGGTATATACAGTACCCCTGGCAGGTGTAACCAAAACGGACAGGTCGGAGGTTAGCAGCCCCCCCCCCCCCCCCCCCCACACACACAGTGTTAATACCCACAACACATAAAAACACCTAGTTAAAGAAACCTTTACTAATGAAATAGACAGACTGGATCAAAGGCAACATCCCGTGGACAATGTGACAGGTTAGGAGTAGTCTCCCATTCCTCCATTTCTCAAACATATAACAAACACAAATATACACGCAACATGCAACAATTTTCAAAGATTTGACTGAGTGACAGTTCATATAAGGAAATCAGTCAATTTAAATACATTCATTATCATTAGGCCCTAATCTATGGATTTCACATGACTGGGAATACAGATATGCATCTGCTGGTCACAGATACCTTAAAAAAAAAGTTGGGGTGGGAATCAAAAAACCAGTCAGTATCTGGTGTGACCACCATTTGCCTCATGCAGCGCGACACATCTCCTTCACATAGAGTTGATCAGGCTGTTGACCTGTGGCCTGTGGAATGTTGTCCCACTCCTCTTCAATGGCTGTGCAAAGTTGCTGGATATTGGTGGGAACTGGAACACGCTGTCGTACACGTCAATCCAGAGCATCCCGAACATGCTCAATGGGTGACATGTCTGGTGAGTATGCAGGCCATGGAAGAACTGGGACATTTTCAGCTTTGGGGAATTGTGTACAGATCCTTGCGACATGGGGCTGTGCATTATCATGATGAAACATGAGGTGATGGAGGTGGATGAATGGCGTAACAACGGACCTCAGGATCTCGTCTCTGTATTTCTGTGCATTCAAATTTCCAAAACTGAGAGAAAGAAGCTTTTTGTGCATAAGGAACATTTCTGGTATCTTTTAGTTCAGCTCATGAAACATGGGACCAACACTTTACATGTTGCCGTTTATATTTTTGTTCAGTGTAGAAACATTCGTGATCTAAACCCTGTCTTTTAACCACTACAATATTCTCCTCAGTCAAGTGAAATGTTACATAACTTCCGTCACCGTGTTCCTACTTCCCCATCAACTTAACGTCTCCTGTATGACACCTTTCATCCAGTTACGTGATAGAAAGGTATTTTTGTATGCACTGCAGCCTGGCCTGAGAAACGCTCTCCCTGGATCACCCCAGCCGTAGCAATGCAAGTCCTTATAGAGCTATATGGAGAAGAGAGAGAGAGAGAGAGAGAGAGAGAGAGAGAGAGAGAGAGAGGCATGTTTCACATTCCTACATCACTCCTAACTAAGCCTGCATTAGCCAGTCTCTGTGTTCCTTCCAGAGCTCTACTCCCTGTCTCTGTGTTCCTTCCAGAGCTCTACTCTCTGTCTCTGTGTTCCTTCCAGAGCTCTACTCCGTCTCTGTGTTCCTTCCAGAGCTCTGCTCCCTGTCTCTGTGTTCCTTCCAGAGCTCTACTCCCTGTCTCTGTGTTCCTTCCAGAGCTCTACTCCCTGTGTCTGTGTTCCTTCCAGAGCTCTACTCTCTGTCTCTGTGTTCCTTCCAGAGCTCTACTCCGTCTCTGTGTTCCTTCCAGAGCTCTACTCTCTGTCTCTGTGTTCCTTCCAGAGCTCTACTCTCTGTCTCTGTGTTCCTTCCAGAGCTCTGCTCGTTGTCCTGTTTACTCCTCATTCAGTCTGTTTAAACCTCTGTAGCACGTAAACAAACTAAGTGACCATCACCATGCATCGCTGCAATGGTGAATCACTGCCATGACATCTCAGTGGAAAGAATGCAGCCAGCCCACCAGTCAGCCAGCCAGTTCAGGCTAAATGGCATCACCAATTAGTGTACATAGTTGTTCTGAAAAGATGGGATTTGTCTACAAATGACATCCTATTCCCTATATAGTGCACTACTTCTGATCAGGGCCCACAGGGCTGCACTATTTAGGGAATAGGGTGCCATTTGGACAGACATGGCAACAGAAACACACACATAGGGGTAGAGTGTACACACCAACAGTCCCACATGCCTAATGCTGCCCCCATACACCCTGTACCCTCCCTGTACCCACTCTGTACCCACCCTGTACCCGCCCTGTACCCTTCCTGTACCCACCCTGTACCCTCCCTGTACCCGCCATGTACCCGCTCTGTACCCTCCCTGTACCCACCCTGTACCCACCCTGTACCCACCCTGTACCCAGCCCTGTACCCACCCTGTACCCACGCTGTACCCATGCTGTACTTACCCTGTACCCACCCTGTACCCACGCTGTACCCATGCTGTACTTACCCTGTACCCGTACTGTACCCATCCTGGACCCACCCTGTACCCACGCTGTACCCACACTGTACCCACCCTGTACTCACCCTGTACCCACCCTGTACCCATATAACGACTTGCTCTTGTAAACAATACACAGATGTGAAGACTCAGACAGGATGCATCTTGTTATTTTTGCTCAGCTAGCCCTGAAAAGTTTTTATTTTATTGGCAGATACAATCATAGGCTTACAAAAGAACTTGGCAAACAACTTACTCCCCGTTCTCTACTCTTCTGTAGTCTGCACGGAATGGCCTGGATGAATAACTTCTTTCATTCTCAGACAGAGTCAAATGGCTGAAGTGGACCTGCCTAATCTGCCTCATTACTGTGGAAATCAAGACTGGACTTGGTGGGGGTTATATGGGTTGGGTGGTGTCCTGTTCTCTATGATGAGTGATAGAGAGAGGCTGGCTAATGCAGTCTAGGAGGGGCAGAAGATTTCCTAAAAACCCCAGGAGAGTTTCCAGAACCTTCTGTTTTCCAGCTTCCCAGTGGCAGTGCCTACAGTTCCAACCTCTCCCCCCAAAAAACACTATGATGAACACATGGAGAATACACACAGGCTGCGGCTCAAATGGTACCCTATTTCCTGAATAGTGCACCACTGTTCACCATGGTCCATAGGGCTCTGGCCAAAAGTTTTGCACTAAATAGCGAATAGGGGGCCGTTTGGGACTCATCCATGGATAAATAAATTAGGGTGAGGAAATTGGGAAGCTACGGAACCGTGGAAGGACAACAGGAAAGTGGGAAGCTACGGAACCGTGGAAGGACAACAGGAAAGTGGGAAGCTACGGAACCGTGGAAGGACAACAGGAAAGTGGGAAGCTACGGAACCGGGAAGGACAACAGGAAAGTGGGAAGCTACGGAACCGGGAAGGACAACAGGAAAGTGGGAAGCTACGGAACCGTGGAAGGACAACAGGAAAGTGGGAAGCTACGGAACCATGGAAGGACAACAGGAAAGTGGGAAGCTACGGAACCGTGGAAGGACAACAGGAAAGTGGGAAGCTACGGAACCGTGGAAGGACAACAGGAAAGTGGGAAGCTACGGAACCATGGAAGGACAACAGGAAAGTGGGGAGCTACGGAAACATGGAAGGACAACAGGAAATTGGGAAGCTATGGAACTGTGGAAAGACAACAGGAAAGTAGATTCATTACATTGAAGATTTAATTACATCTTCACTCGTCAGACTTCGCTTTTGACCAGTCCAATGTAGTGATTCATAATTAAACTTTCATGTCAGGTCGCAGATCGTTTTGTGCTATCTTGCCAAAGTTGCCTAGACAGCACAAACAGATCTGGCACCAGACTAGAAGTGTTCACCTTTTCATTGTAAATATTTCACATTTACAATGAAATGGAGCTCCTACAAGAGCAGCACATCTCTGCATGACCATCGCCCTCTGATGCAAAGTGGCATGCTTTGGGAGGGGTGAGAACTCTCTTCGATGGGTGCAGAATGACATATTTCACACAAGTCTGACGAAACGATCGCTGAATTCTTGTGAAGTACGCTACTTGCCCAACTGTTTCTCCACCCCAAAAAAAAACAGCATCAGGAATGGAAAGAGTCTTCTCCAGTGACCACTTAGTTTCTACAATGAATTTGGGGAAACGACGTGGAGTAATTATCACTTAAGTTCAAATGAAGTGGCCTGAGACAGAGTCTAATGAGGTGGCCTGAGACAGAGTCTAATGAGGTGGCCTGAGACAGAGTCTAATGAGGTGGCCTGAGACAGAGTCTAATGAGGGGGCCTGAGACAGAGTCTAATGAGGGGGCCTGAGACAGAGTCTAATGAGGTGGCCTGAGACAGAGTCTAATGAGGTGGCCTGAGACAGAGTCTGTTGAGGTGGCTTGAGACAGAGTCTAATGAGGTGGCCTGAGACAGAGTCTAATGAGGTGGCCCGAGACAGAGTCTAATGAAGTGGCCTGAGACAAAGTCTAATGAGGTGGCCTGAGACAGAGTCTAATGAGGGGGCCTGAGACAGAGTCTAATGAGGTGGCCTGAGACAGAGTCTAATGAGGGGGCCTGAGACAGAGTCTAATGAGGTGGCCTGAGACAGAGTCTAATGAGGTGGCCAGAGACAGAGTCTAATGAGGTGGCCTGAGACAGAGTCTAATGAGGTGGCCTGAGACAGAGTCTAATGAGGGGGCCCGAGACAGAGTCTAATGAGGTGGCCTGACACAGAGTCTAATGAGGTGGCCCGAGACAGAGTCTAATGAGGGGGCCTGAGACAGAGTCTAATGAGGTGGCCTGAGACAGAGTCTAATGAGGGGGCCTGAGACAGAGTCTAATGAAGTGGCCAGAGACAGAGTCTAATGAGGTGGCCTGAGACAGAGTCTAATGAGGTGGCCCGAGACAGAGTCTAATGAGGTGGCCTGACACAGAGTCTAATGAGGGGGCCTGAGACAGAGTCTAATGAAGTGGCCCGAGACAGAGTCTAATGAGGTGGCCTGAGACAGAGTCTAATGAGGTGGCCCGAGACAGAGTCTAATGAGGGGGCCTGAGACAGAGTCTAATGAGGTGGCCTGAGACAGAGTCTAATGAGGTGGCCCGAGACAGAGTCTAATGAGGGGGCCTGAGACAGAGTCTAATGAGGTGGCCTGAGACAGAGTCTAATGAGGTGGCCCGAGACAGAGTCTAATGAGGGGGCCTGAGACAGAGTCTAATGAGGTGGCCTGAGACAGAGTCTAATGAGGTGGCCTGAGACAGAGTCTAATGAGGTGGCCCGAGACAGAGTCTAATGAGGGGGCCTGAGACAGAGTCTAATGAGGTGGCCTGAGACAGAGTCTAATGAGGTGGCCTGAGACAGAGTCTAATGAGGTGGCCTGTTGTTTCATTTGTTTTATGAGCCACTGGGGGAGAGACATTCTGTTCTCTTGTCAATTCATTTCATCTGTCTCATGCCGTTACAAGAGACTTGTGTTTTGGGGACTTCGTTACAGTCATTATATGTCCAAGTCCAGGAAAACTACTGAGTTGTTAAAAATACAATGACCCACAAATAACCAAGTTTTATAGTGACATGCATGTTAACAACTTAACAACACATTACTGCTAATGTATATGTCATATTTCCTGTTAGGGAAAATATTACTTCATAAACATGTAGAACGGAATACAGAAGTCATTATTTTCCTTCTCGTAACAGCATCTTTTCCAAGCAACGGGTTGTGACATCACTGGGGTGTCGCCAGGCAGAATGAAGAGCTTCAGTACTTATCTAGGACCAGACCAAGTCTACCCCCCTGCGAACATGTTGCCCTGTCGCCTGTTTGTACCAACAGGACAGGGATAATCTGCGTGTACTGAATGCTTCCAAAATTGCATTGTATTCCATACATCGTGCATTGTTTGAGTCGTCTACGTGACAGCCTGAGGGATAGATAGCACACTGTTTCTGTGAAGTGTAACTTTCTCATGTTCTGGTTGTGCAATATCTCCTGACTGGCTAACTGAAAAGGGGAAAACCGTTTCAAGACTCTTATATCATCATTATATTAGCCCTAAATACCGAGATACTGTTGGACGGCTGGTGTTCTGTGTGTTGACAGGGGCGTGTTGTGTTTACAGCCTGTTTCATTATCTTTAATGCGTGCCAGACTGAGCCTGAGTCCAAGCAGATAAGACTGGTGTGTGGCCCAGCACTACAGCCAGCTATCACCACTCTACCACTACACACGCACACACACGTACACGCACACACACACACACACACACACACACACACACACACACACACACACACACACACACTACAACCAGCTATCACCACTCTACCACTACACACGCACGCACACGCACGCGCGCGCGCACACACACACACACACACACACACACACACACACACTACAGCCAGCTATCACCACTCTACCACTACACACGCACACACACGCACACACTACAGCCAGCTATCACCACTCTACCACTACATGCGCATGCGCACGTGCACACGCACACGCACACACACACTACAGCCAGCTATCACCACTCTACCACTACACACGCACACGCACACACACACACACACTACAGCCAGTTATCGCCACTCAACCTCTGCCACTGAATTTAAAAAACACACTCCCTTCCATTCCAACTAGAATGTCCTAGCTGAATGTGTTGCACCAACAGGCAGACCAATCACAATGAGACATAGATTGTAATGGATGGGTGGTGGCGGCACTCCCTTGCGTCTTTTGAAGTTGGCAAACTCCCTCAAATGTAGAACCTTTTGATATGACTTGGAATACTGATTACTATTACATATGGGGGTGTTGGCTTTGTACTATGCTTTGTTGGGTACAGTGGGTACTGTACCAATGGGTGGGACTGTTTTGGTTTTTGTGGAATTCTGCCCAAGACTGAAGTCATGATAGTGTGGCAGAGTTGAGGCATTCAAGATTTGTTTTCAAGAAAAAGTTTGCACTATAGTCCAAAAAGTAATCTGTGTCCTCAAAATAAAGACGAGTTCTTCACGGAGATAACGAGTTCTTCACGGAGATAACGAGTTCGTCACGGAGATAACGAGTTCTTCACGGAGATAACGAGTTCTTCACAGAGATAACGAGTTCTTCACAGAGATAACGAGTTCTTCACAGAGATAACAAGTTCTTCACAGAGATAACGAGTTCTTCACAGAGATAACGAGTTCTTCACGGAGATAACGAGTTCTTCACGGAGATAACGAGTTCTTCACGGAGATAACGTGTTCTTCACGGAGATAACGAGTTCTTCACAGAGATAACAAGTTCTTCACGGAGATAACGAGTTCTTCACGGAGATAACGAGTTCTTCACGGAGATAACGAGTACTTCACGGAGATAACGAGTTCTTCACGGATATAACGAGTTCATCACAGAGATAACGAGTTCTTCACAGAGATAATGTTATTCACAGAATAACTCAATATCACTTCCCTCCTGCTCTACCAAATCTTTTCTAAGTATCAATCTTATTTGTAAGCCACTGTTGTACATCAACAGAGCAAGAAGTGGCGAGTTTGTCATTATTAGATGTAAACAGAAGCTTATTCATCAAGTGGGGCATGGTGAGATATCAACACAGAGCTGAGACCCGTAGACTGGGTCACAAGGCAGTGAATTACAGTGAACAGCAGCTGATTCATACAACGACCCTTGGAGCTTAAACTGTCTTATTATAATTAGGCTTATCTCTTCAAGGACAAACGAAGGGTGAAGTCAGCATATCAGTAGTCTCTTTATTCTATTGACAGTATCTACTCAGTACTACTCTACTACTATTGACAGTATCTATTCAGTACTCTACTACTATTGACAGTATCTATTCAGTACTACTCCACTACTATTGACAGTGTCTACTCAGTACTACTCTACTACTATTGACAGTATCTACTCAGTACTACTCTACTACTACTGATAGTATCTATTCAGTACTCTACTACTATTGACAGTATCTATTCAGTACTACTCTACTACTATTGACAGAGTCTACTCAGTACTACTCTACTACTATTGACAGTGTCTACTCAGTACTCTACTACTACTGACAGTACCTATGAGTGGATCTCTGTCTGCTTGCCTGCTTGTGAGTCTCTGTATGAGTGGATCTCTGTATGAGTGGATCTCTGTATGAGTTGATCTCTGTATTGGTGGATAAATAATGTTGTTGGCCTCTGCTGATGTGGTGATGGCCCCACTGACAGCGCCTGGCCCCACTGACAAGGCCCCTTCCCCACTGACAGGGCCTGGCCCCACTGACAGGGCCCCTTCCCCACTGACAGGGCCTAGCCCCACTGACAAGGCCCCTTCCCCACTGTCAGGGCCCCTTCCCCACTGACAAGGCCTGGCCCCACTGACAAGGCCCCTTCCCCACTGACAGGGCCTGGCCCAACTGACAGGGCCCCTTCCCCACTGACAGGGGCCTGGCCCCACTGACAGGGCCCCTTCCACACTGACAGGGCATGGCCCCACTGACAGGGCCCCTTCCCCACTGACAGGGCCCCTTCCCCACTGACAGGGCCTGGCTGGTGATGGTGAAGGAGGCCCACGGCGACTGTTGTCCCCCACTGAGAGTGACTCCGTTTGGGTCTGAAGGAGACCCCGTACAGATGACTCCTGATGGTACCCTGAACCAGACATAGAGAACAAGGGAACACCTCTCACACACACTCACACACACACACACACACACACACACACACACACACACACACACACACACACACACACACACACACACACACACACACACACACACACACACACACACCACCATAATACAAGGACACCACATTGTTGCCAGACATCTCCTGGCACAGCACCAAAACCCATTCACAAAGTCACAACAATGCTGTAACTCAACGAGTCGTCCATTAAAACACCATCACAATATCTTTCAGTACTGCTCTGAGTCGAACTCACACAGCCCCTCACTATCTCTACCTCCTTGACTCCTTGACTCTAACTCCTTGACTCATAATGGACTTCCTGAAGACTTCACCTTGAGTAGATCTCTATATCTGAATCCAACAGTAGTGTACTATACAGTATAGGGAATAGGGTGTATATATCTATCTTCTATTTTGTCTTTGATTGTTCATTAAATAGTCTAACAATTGATTTGCTTCCCCTGTGTTTATGTGTGTGTGTGTGTGTGTGTAGTATGTGTGTATGTATGTATGCGCGTGTGTGTGTGTGTATGTAAGCGCGTGTGCGTGCATGTGCGTGCGTGCGTGCATGTGCGTGCGTGCGTGCAAGTGCGTGCGTGCGTGCGTGTGTGTGTTTTGGTCCCGACTGCTTGTGACTCTGTTCTCTCTTGTCTTTTCCTCCCTGTATTCTACCCTCCCTGTATTCTTTCCTCCCTGTATTCTTTCCTCCCTGTATTCTACCCTCCCTGTATTCTATCCCCCCTGTATTCTTTCCTCCCTGTATTCTATCCTCCCTGTATTCTACCCTCCCTGTATTCTATCCTCCCTGTATTCTTTCCTCCCTGTATTCTATCCTCCCTGTATTCTTTCCTCCCTGTATTCTATCCTCCCTGTATTCTTTCCTCCCTGTATTCTATCCTCCCTGTTTTCTTTCCTCCCTGTATTCTATCCTCCCTGTATTCTATCCTCCCTGTATTCTTTCCTCCCTGTATTCTATCCTCCCTGTATTCTATCCTCCCTGTATTCTTTCCTCCCTGTATTCTTTCCTCCCTGTATTCTATCCTCCCTGTATTCTATCCTCCCTGTTTTCTTTCCTCCCTGTATTCTATCCTCCCTGTATTCTATCCTCCCTGTATTCTTTCCTCCCTGTATTCTATCCTCCCTGTATTCTATCCTCCCTGTATTCTTTCCTCCCTGTATTCTATCCTCCCTGTTTTCTTTCCTCCCTGTATTCTATCCTCCCTGTATTCTATCCTCCCTGTATTCTTTCCTCCCTGTATTCTTTCCTCCCTGTATTCTACCCTCCCTGTATTCTATCCTCCCTGTATTCTATCCTCCCTGTATTCTTTCCTCCCTGTATTCTATCCTCCCTGTATTCTATCCTCCCTGTATTCTATCCTCCCTGTATTCTTTCCTCCCTGTATTCTTTCCTCCCTGTATTCTTTCCTCCCTGTATTCTATCCTCCCTGTATTCTATCCTCCCTGTATTCTTTCCTCCCTGTATTCTATCCTCCCTGTATTCTATCCTCCCTGTATTCTTTCCTCCCTGTATTCTTTCCTCCCTGTATTCTACCCTCCCTGTATTCTATCCTCCCTGTATTCTACCCTCCCTGTATTCTACCCTCCCTGTATTCTATCCTCCCTGTATTCTATCCCCCCTGTATTCTTTCCTCCCTGTATTCTACCCTCCCTGTATTCTATCCTCCCTGTATTCTTTCCTCCCTGTATTCTTTCCTCCCTGTATTCTTTCCTCCCTGTATTCTATCCTCCCTGTATTCTATCCTCCCTGTATTCTACCCTCCCTGTATTCTACCCTCCCTGTATTCTACCCTCCCTGTATTCTACCCTCCCTGTATTCTATCCCCCCTGTATTCTTTCCTCCCTGTATTCTATCCTCCCTGTATTCTACCCTCCCTGTATTCTATCCTCCCTGTATTCTTTCCTCCCTGTATTCTATCCTCCCTGTATTCTATCCTCCCTGTATTCTACCCTCCCTGTATTCTACCCTCCCTGTATTCTACCCTCCCTGTATTCTATCCTCTCTGTATTCTACCCTCCCTGTATTCTACCCTCCCTGTATTCTACCCCACCCTCCTACCCCCTCCGAACCCCTTTCCTACCCCTGTTCCTACCCCCTCCCTACCCCTTTTCCTACCCCCTTCTCTATCCCTGTTCCTACCCCCTTTCCTACCACCTACCCCCTTTCCTACCCCCTTCCCTACCCCTTCCCCACTCCCTTTCCTACCCCCTTCCCTACTCCCTTCCCTACTCCCTTTCCTACCCCCTTCACTACCCCCTTCCCTACCCCTTTCCCTACCCCCTTCCCTACTCCCTTTCCTACCCCCTTCTCTACTCCCTTTCCTACCTCCTTCCCTACCCCTGTTCCTACCCCCTTCCCTACTCCCTTCCCTACCCCCGCCGCCCATACTGCTAGGCTAACTGCCGGCCATACTGCTAGGCTAACTGCCGCCCATACTGCTAGGCTAACTGCCGCCCATACTGCTAGGCTAACTGCCGCCCATACTGCTAGGCTAACTGCCACCCATATTGTATTGTGTACCGTATCTGGTTCTGTAGACAACCTTGTTTGTACTTTGTTAAATATATTGGATGTTCTTCACAGTGTAAGTCTGTCAACGGTATGATACGTTTGTAGATCACATATTACATCAACAGTCTGTCTGAGATGTCATGTGACGAGAGGAGCTGCTGCTAGTCAAAGTTTGCTGTGTTTGAGTTCACTGCTTTTAGAAATCAGGCACATCTATTCAAATGCTCTGCCTTCATCGAGGGACCTGCTGTCCACATTCAACTCTTAAGTGACAGGATGAGTGTATTCTTTCCCGTCTGGAGAGCATGCTAATTCACTGACTGGACAGTGGCCAAATTCCCAAAAAGCTTTGTTGCTGATGTAACGTGGGTCTCACTGCTTGAGGTGGCCATGTCAATGAGTTTATAACAAACGCTAGCTCACTAACGCTGCCAGCGGTAGAAGCTAGTGTTCCTTCTCTAAAGGCAATAGCCTCAGAGCCTGCAGTCAGAGCTCCTCAAAGCCAACTATCCCCCCCCCTCCCCCCATTCATCCTGTTGGATCACAGATCCGTTTTTTCAAAGCCACATTCAAAGGAAAGCATGGAAAAGCGTCTTGAGCCAGAAAGCCAGCAGCCTCTCATGACCCTACCAAGGATTTTACGTAACATGGCTACCACAGCCCACTGTTCCACTTGCTCCTTCACATCTCAAATAGCACCGTATGACCTATATAGTGCACTACTTTTGACCAGGACCCATTGGGTACCATTTTGGGAAGCAGACATAGACTTAGACATAGACACCCCCCCCCCCCCCCCCCCCCCCCCCCAGTGAACTAAATGACTGGTGAGACCATGTCATTATGTGGAGTGGTTAGGATGGACTCATCAGAAGGACCACTTACAAACACACACCTGGAAAGTCTTTGAGTCAATTTTACATTCTTGGCCCAGATAACCCAAAAATATCTGAAGAACTTCTTAATCCTGTAGACGTCAACTCAGCCAGCTCTACTCTTCTCCTTCCCCTTTTAACTCACTAACACGCGATGGCTAGTGTACATTTCATTACTCTTAATTATTTATTGTGTTCACAGAATCACATTTCTCATTTTCACAGAGTTTTGCATGTGTCCATCTGTCTGTGTGTGTGTGTGTGTGTGTGTGTGTGTGTCTGTGGGTGTAGTCTACATGAGGGAGCTCCTAGTTACAACTTGATCCACCCTAATGATTAATCTGTCTTGGTAAGAAACTAGTTCCACAGAAAACAAAATCACGATGGTTGAGAACAAACAGTTCTATTTAAGTCTCAAATCAAATCAAATTGTTATTAGTCGCATAGCGTACACATATTTTTCAGATGCTATCGCAGGTGCTTATGTTTTTAGCTCCAACAGGGCAGTAATACCTAACAGTACAAAACAATACACACAAATCCAACAGTTGCGTTGGCAGGAAGAGGAGACGGGCACTCATGCCAGCTCCAAAGACCAGGTATAGGGAGGTTCCAGGTACTAGGCTGAGTGTTCTTTCTGCAGACTGGTGTCCTCGTTACAACTACCTTCTGTCTCACTACCAACATCGTGCCGCCACAGGTCAATGTGGGCAACGCCAGGGTACACACCCTCACACTGTGCCAGATCCAAAGGCTGCAGGTATAGGGAGGTTCCAGGTGGAGGGGAAGCCGTTCTATCTGTAGACTTCTGTCCTAAATACATGTTTTACTCCCTCTGCACACTTCTTTCACCATCCCATTGCAATCCAGACCATTGTAAACTGAGTGTACAAAACATTAAGAACACATTCCTAATATTTTGTCCCCCCCACCACCGCCTTTTGCTCTCAGATCAGCCTCAGTTCGTCAGGGCAGGGACTCTATAAGGTGTTGAAAGCATTCCAAAGGGATGCTGGCCCATGTTGACCATAATTCTTCCCAAAGTTGTATCAAGTTGGCTGAATGTCCTTTGTGTGTTGGACCATTCTTGTCACACACAGGAAACTGTTGAGCGTGAAAAACTCTTGACACAAACCGGTGTGCCTGGCACCTACTACCATACCCCATTCAAAGGCATTTTAGTGTTTTGTCATGCCCATTCACCTGCTGAATGGCACACATACACAATCCATGTCTCAAGGCTTTAAAAAATCCTACTTTAACCCGTCTCCTCTTCATCTACACTGATTGAAGTGGATTTAGCAAGTGACATCAATAAGGGATCATAGCTTTCACCTGGATTCACCTGGTCAGTCTGTGTCATGGTTAGAGCAGGTGTTCATAATGTTTTGTACACTCAGTGTATATGGCCGCCCTGCAGCATTTAACACCCCTTCATCATATTCAAGTACAAATCATGTGTTTTTAGTGATGAATAAAGTACCGCCTGGCATAAACAAGTATCTTAGTTTCTGCAGGAAATTTGCTCAACTCTCTAGAGGGAGGAAGGACCAGTTGATCACAGTGGCTTTAGCCAAAAGGCTTTTGACCCCTGTTTTGCAATAGTCCTATAAGCCCGACACACCCACAGCTATCATAAATACATCAAGAACAGAGTGTTCCCTTTGCAAACAACACACACAGTTACGTGGAATGGTGATAGGTCTTCCAATGTACTCTCCTCTTATCTCTATTATCTCTATAGCATCACAAGAGATAAACGTACAATGCCTTTAGGAAGTATTCACACCCCTTGACTTTCTCCACATGTTGTTGTGTTACAGCCTGAATTTAAAATGTGTTCTTTTTTTTTGGTCAGTAGCCTACACACACTACTCCATAATGTGAAAGCAGAATTATGTTTTACTTTTTTTTTTGGACTAATTCATAAAAAATGTAAATGCTGAAATGTCTTGAGTCATTAAGTATTCAACCCCTTTGTTATGGCAATGTGAAACTTCGCAAGACAATAAACAACATAACAAACCGTGACAACAGCGGTGCACCATGCACTAACTCAAAATAAGATCCCACAAACAACAGGTGGGAAAAGGCTGCCTAAATATGATCCCCAATCAGAGACAACGATAGATTGAGAACCATATCAGGCCAACATAGAAATGCAACATCTAGATAACCCACCCTAGTCACACCCCGACCTAACCAAAATAGAAAATAAAAAGGATCTCTAAGGTCAGGGCATGACAGCAAGTCCTGAAAAATGGTTGTCTAGCAATGACCAACAACCAATTTAACAGAGCTTGAAGAATTTTGAAAAGAATAATGGGCAAATGTTGCACAATCCAGTTGTGGAAAGCTGTTAGAGATTTACCCAGAAACACTCATGGCTGTAATCGCTGCCAAAGGTGTTTCTACAAAGTATTGACTCACGGTGTGAAAACTTATGTCAATGAGATATTTCTGTATTTCATATTCAATACATTTGCAAAACAATTCAAAAATGTGTTTTTCACTGTCATTATGGGGTATTGTGTGTAGATGGGTAAAAAATTAAATAATATTTAACTCATTTTGAATTCAGGCTGTAACACAACATAATGTGCAATAAGCCAATGGGTATTATTAGTTTCTGAAGGATATGTAGCTAGTACAGTCAATGCCAAGTAGAGAAGTGACTGCCTACACAATAAAACAGATTGTACTTTAACAGCTGAGTTACATGGATACTCTTGGTGACTTTGTCATGAAGTTATTTATGCTAGCATCTTTGACAACAATAAAGCTGCCATGAAGTAAAGTTATATATTTGACAAGAATAAAGCTGCCATGAAGTAAAGTTACATATTTGAAAAGAATAAAGCTGCCATGAAGTAAAGTTATATATTTGACAAGAATAAAGCTGCCATGAAGTAAAGTTATATATTTGACAACAATAAAGCTGCCATGAAGTAAAGTTATATATTTGACAACAATAAAGCTGCCATGAAGTAAAGTTATATATTTGACAACAATAAAGCTGCCATGAAGTAAAGTTACATATTTGACAAGAATAAAGCTGCCATGAAGTAAAGTTATATATTTGACAAGAATAAAGCTGCCATGAAGTAAAGTTATATATTTGACAAGAATAAAGCTGCCATGAAGTAAAGTTACATATTTGAAAAGAATAAAGCTGCCATGAAGTAAAGTTATATATTTGACAAGAATAAAGCTGCCATGAAGTAAAGTTACATATTTGAAAAGAATAAAGCTGCCATGAAGTAAAGTTATATATTTGACAAGAATAAAGCTGCCATGAAGTAAAGTTACATGTTTGACAAGAATAAAGCTGCCATGAAGTAAAGTTATATATTTGAAAAGAATAAAGCTGCCATGAAGTAAAGTTACATGTTTGACAAGAATAAAGCTGTGAAAATGACACTGGCAGCCAACCTTCAGTCTTAATGGTGACAGAAGTTTGGCAGCGTTTCTCATAACACTCCATTGAGCAACACACCTAATGTAAACACATCTATAAAAACTGTTCTCACCCAAATAGGCTACAGTATGTGTATTGTGTTTAGACTTGTTTCAGTTCTTGCACCAATCATACTGAGCTTGATGATTTGATGACTTGTTATTTAAAGCCTGCAGGTATAATTATTTATGGCTTTTTGTCTCTCTATGTGTCAACATTTTCGCTGATTAAAAACGGCAGTTTTTTGTTGAAGTTGTGAGGATCATTATAAGACGTAATAGAGATTCTAACGGAGTCATACGTTTCCACGACAAGTCTTAAAATTCCTTTTTAAGGCATAACAACTCATCACGATTGAAGTGTTACAGAATACCTTCTAATCTAAGTAGTTTCCTGGTTTTCAGACATTTCCAAGAACCCGTGTATGATGGTTCAGGTGAGGTTGAGGTCAAAGGAGAATGCTTCGGTCACAACAATGAAAAGAAGTCAAACATCTTTTTTATTACATAATTATCTGTTACGTGTAATATATATTTTGAAATACGTATATAAATATATAATCGCACTTTTCTCTGACATACATTTTCTACCAATATCTCTGCTTCGCTGATATTAATGCTTCCCAGTTCAATGTATATGGAGGTCAAAGGTGGCGTCACCGTTGATGACGGAGCTCGTTGTCGACATAATGTCTTCCTCCTTGTCCTAGCTAATATATTTCTCAGTAGGCCTTCACATTTTACTGGTCAGAAACCAAACATGCCACTTGCAATCTCTACCTTTCAGTGTGTATAGACAGTACTGTTAGTACTTCCAGTGTGTACAGGCAGTACTGTTAGTACTTTCAGTGTGTATAGACAGTACTGTTAGTACTTCCAGTGTGTACAGACAGTACTGTTATTACTTTCAGTGTGTACAGACAGTACTGTTAGTACTTCCAGTGTGTACAGACAGTACTGTTAGTACTTCCAGTGTGTACAGACAGTACTGTTAATACTTCCAGTGTGTATAGACAGTACTGTTAGTACTTCCAGTGTGTACAGACAGTACTGTTAATACTTCCAGTGTGTATAGACAGTACTGTTAGTACTTCCAGTGTGTACAGGCAGTACTGTTATTACTTTAAGTGTGTATAGACAGTACTGTTAGTACTTCCAGTGTGTACAGACAGTACTGTTATTACTTTCAGTGTGTACAGACAGTACTGTTGGTACTTCCAGTGTGTACAGACAGTACTGTTATTACTTTCAGTGTGTATAGACAGTACTGTTAGTACTTCCAGTGTGTACAGGCAGTACTGTTATTACTTTCAGTGTGTATAGACAGTACTGTTAGTACTTCCAGTGTGTACAGACAGTACTGTTATTACTTTCAGTGTGTACAGACAGTACTGTTATTACTTTCAGTGTGTATAGACAGTACTGTTAGTATCTTTAGTGTGTATAGGCAGTACTGTTATTACTTGCAGTGTGTATAGACAGTACTGTTAATACTTCCAGTGTGTACAGACATTACTGTTAATACTTCCAGTGTGTACAGACAGTACTGTTAATACTTCCAGTGTGTACAGACAGTACTGTTAATACTTCCAGTGTGTACAGACAGTACTGTTAATACTTCCAGTGTGTATAGACAGTACTGTTAGTACTTTTAGTGTG
Organism: Salmo trutta; assembly: GCF_901001165.1. Taxonomy (NCBI): domain Eukaryota; kingdom Metazoa; phylum Chordata; class Actinopteri; order Salmoniformes; family Salmonidae; genus Salmo; species Salmo trutta. Next base: position 180,266 of record NW_021822651.1, read on the forward strand.
TATAGACAGTACTGTTATTACTTTTAGTGTGTATAGACAGCACTGTTAATACTTCCAGTGTGTACAGACAGTACTGTTAATACTTCCAGTGTGTATAGACAGTACTGTTAGTACTTTTAGTGTATATAGACAGTACTGTTAATACTTTCGTGAATCAGAAGCACAGCAATGATGGCTGCTGAAGCTATGGAATAGTTTCAATGGTAATTTTGGTCATTTTAATTTGAACTGAGTTTAGGTCATTCCTAGGGTTTCCAAACATAGATGTGAACTGGCAGTAATCTGCTGCATGACATGTTAAATCCCCACTAACACGTCAGCATGTTTCCAAACAAACCTGTGATTTATATTTACAATTTGGCCACGATGAGAGAGGAGTAAGTCTAGTGTGATCCCTTTCCTGTAGTCAAATGACTTAGTAGCTTCATGAGTGGAATGTTATTAATAGGATTCGTAATTGAATTATTAATTAACATTATTTTGCAGAACCTGAAGAAAATCCGGTGATTTTATGTCAAACGGTTTTGTTATATTTCAGTCTTCTGTGATGTACATAAAGTGTCATATTGGGATGCAAACTGAAAATGGAATATATTTCAACTCTATATCAGCCCATATCCATGTGTGTGAGGTGTATACTTTTGTTTCAAAGTAGATTTGTTTAAGACTACCAAGAAACTGCTCTGTGTGACCCTGAATTAAACCAACCGCAGTATAGGTTAATAAGCCTTCTGCAACCCACCCAAGCTAATGAATACTGAGTCCAATATGACAAGCTGTCTTTCAGAACAAAAACAAATAGGTCTTTGTGATGTGTTGTGTTTACAGTTACGTCTAGAGGTAAGGTTTTAAAAACCCTCTTTGGTCAATTGATTTAAGATAGAATAGTTGTATTAATGTTTTTGATTACGTTGATAAAATGATTGTTGTCATTTGTGTTTATGACAGGCATAACACCAATACAGTCCTTGTAAATAACCATTGAAAAAGTACATAATCAGAAAGTGAAAGTGTAGAGTAAAACAGAACGGGGAAAGGGATGGTTTAACCACTTTCAGTTCAGGTGATTAGGAGGAGGAAGGGTCTCTCTTTACTTAACAGTGACTGCTTTATTAATGTTCCCATAAGTACAGTGACATTATTGAAGTATTATTAATGTACTTGTAAGTACAGTGACAGTATTGAAGGATTATTAATGTACTTGTAAGTACAGTGACAGTATTGAAGGATTATTAATGTACCTGTAAGTACAGTGACAATATTGAATGATTATTAATCTTACTGTAAGTACAATGACAGTATTGAAGTTACTCATCGTTAAATTGCACTTACACTGTACTTAGGGTTATGGCAAGACGTAGGGCTGGTTAGGATTACTGCTGTAAGCACAATATAACAATGAGTAATCACAATAATGATTACATTGTACGGTAATTACAGTAATAATTACAGTAATAATTACAGTAATAATGACACGGTAATAATGACACAGTAATGAGTGAGATAATGTGAAGAGATGTTGTTTCATGTATCAACAACTTAACAGGATGAATTAAAGTCTGAGAAGGAACCTCAGAATGACATAACAACATGAGAATGAGGATGGGCGGTGTATAGAGGTGAAGTACAGTACCTGTGAAAGAAAAGCAGGATGGACAGCGTGGTCTGGTCGATGTTGCTGTTGCAGATGCCCTCGTTGAGCAGGTAACAGGGGTCTCTGACCACAGACTCCAGAGAGTCCAGCCTCATCATGCTGTTCAGCTTGTCTGTGTTCACGTTCTGGTTCTGGAATGTCAGCTGCTCCCGGAACTGGCGGAAATGGCTGAGCGACGTGGGGCTTCCCATCAGGGGGGTGCTGTTGCCTCTGCCCTCGCCTCCACCTCCAGCTGGGTCATCACAGTTGGCCAGGTCCAGGCAGCAGGAGCAGCAGTCCAGACCGATGGGAGAGCGACATTCTTCTCCTTCTGACATGATGACAGCAGAACACCTTGAGGGACTGGAGAGATGAGTACAGAGCTCCACAGCAGGAGAGAGAGAGAGGTAGAAAGAGAGAAAGAGAAAGACCTTGGCGCTGGTCTCTCTTCTTCTCAGGCTTGTAGTTGTTGTTGTGGTGTAGGGTGTATTCCTCAGTGTATGCAGAGGGAAGGATTGCCTCCCTCCAGGTTCTCTGGATTGGGGTGTTGGTAAGTCAAGTGTCTCCAGCTTCCTCCTCTTCCCTGAGAGTAGGCAGTCAGTCGTGTCTCCCTGAGTCTCCCTCTCGTCACGTTAGTAAGGCTTTGTTTGCTTTGGTTGTGAGACACTCGCTTCTGTGTCTGTGGGGGAGAGAGAGTTAGACAATGCTGTGCTGTCTGTGTCTGTGGAGGAGAGAGAGTTAGCCAATGCTGTGCTGTTTGTGTCTGTTGAGGAGAGAGAGTCAGCCAATGCTGTGCTGTCTGTGTCTGTGTCGAACACACTCACCCTGATTCAGCGGGAACGCGTTTCAAAGCTGCTTATCACCTTTTTTTTGCCCACCGTTTGCGTGCTTAGAGACAGAGGGAGGGAGGGAGGTGGGGAAACCCTTGTGATTGGTAGTCAGAGGGAGGGAGGGAGGGAGGTTGGAAAACCCTTGTGATTGGTAAACGACTGGCCCTCCTCTTTCTCTGCTCTCAACTGCTACATCACAATTGTTATTATTAGAGAGAGAGAGAGAAAGTAAGAGAGACACAGAGAGAGAGACAGAGCGAGAGACACAGAGAGAGAGACACACACAGAGAGAGACACAGAGAGAGAGAGACACAGAGAGAAAGAGAGAGACAGAGAGAGAGAGAGAGAGAGAGACAGGGAGAGCAAGAGAAAGAGAGAGAAAGAGAAAGAGAAAAAGAGAGCATGAACACATATGGAAATCGAATTATCATAATAAAAAATCCCTATCAAAATCCTTCAGTTTAAACTAGAGATATCATTGGATGCGTCTCAATCAACCTCATCTGCCTATGTTGCACTTCCGCATCTGTGGTGAATGGTGACAGAGCTACAGCAGTGTTTGTCAGACCATGAGACATTCCGAAAATTGGTCTTACAAAATTGTCTGCAGTGTCCAAATGATTTGGCCTACATTATGACCCCTCTGTGTAAAGATGAGATTCTTGCAAACGATGTTCTCCGTTTTACTCTAAGATGCCCACAGGCGTCCTGGGACTCGTCTGACGTCGGTACAGCCGATCTGCCAACTTCTGTCTGTAGTGTCCAAGCAGTTTGAGTTACACACTAACATGACCCCTCTGTGTTGAGACTCTCACGAAGGTGCGACTCTCAGGAACACGTACATGTTGGTTGTTTTGCTCTAGGATGCCCATAGGCCTCACAAGACTCGTCTGAAGGTCCCCCTGGTACCAGTTGGGAAAATGAATGAAAATATATACGGAGATTGTTCAGTGCCAAAAATAAAGTGTTAAATACATGTTTAAAAAAATGATACATTTACAAATGTTTCCTGATCTTTGTATTATCTCTCAGATATAGTACATACACTTCAGAACAAACTTCCTTTACATCATTACATCAGCGATCATTGCCTGCATCCGTAATGGGTCAGTGGTCAAACGACCTCCACTCATCACTGTCAAACGCTCCCTGAAACACTTCAGCGAGCAAGCCTTTCTAATCAACCGTCAGTAGAGGATGCCTGGTTATTTAAAAAAAATGCCTTCCTCACCATCTTAAATAAGCATGCCCCATTCAAGAAATTTAGAACCATGAACAGATATAGCCTTTGGTTCTCTCCAGACCTGACTGCCCTTAACCAACACAAAAACATCCTGTGGCGTTCTGCATTAGCATGAAACAGCCCCGTGATATGCAACTTTTCAGGGAAGTTAGAAACCAATATACACAGGCAGTTAGAAAAGCCAAGGCTGGCTTTTTCAAGCAGAAATTTGCTTCCTGCAACACAAACTCTAAAAAGTTCTGGGACACAATTTCAATAAGCATTTTTCTACGGCTGGCCATGCTTTCCACCTGGCTACCCCTACCGTGGTCAGCAGCACTGCCCCCCCCACAGCTACTCGCCAAAGCCTTCCCCATTTCTCCTTCTCCCAAATCCAGTCAGCTGATGTTCTGAAAGAGCTGCAAAATCTGGACCCCTACAAATCAGCCAGGCTAGACAATCTGGACCCTTTCTTCCTATAATGATCTGCCGAAATTGTTGCAACCCCTATTACTAGCCTGTTCAACCTCTCTTTCGTGTCGTCTGAGATTCCCAAAGATTGGAAAGCAGCTGCGGTCATCCCCCTCTTGACCCAAACTGCTACAGACCTATATCTATCCTACCCTGCCTTTCTAAGGTCTTCGAAAGCCAAGTCAACAAACAGATTACCGACCATTTCGAATCCCACCGCACCTTCTCCGCTATGCAATCTGGTTTCAGAGCTGGTCATGGGTGCACCTCAGCCACGCTCAAAGTCCTAAACGATATCGTAACCGCCATCGATAAGAAACAATACTGTGCTGCCGTATTCATTGACCTGGCCAAGGCTTTCGACTCTGTCAATCACCACATCCTCATCGGCAGACTCAATAGCCTTGGTTTCTCAAATGATTGCCTCGCCTGGTTCACCAACTACTTCTCTGATAGAGTTCAATGTGTCAAATCGGATGGCCTGTTGTCTGGGCCTCTGGCAGTCTCTATGGGGGAGCCACAGGGTTCAATTCTTGGGCCAACTCTTTTCTCTGTATACATCAATGATGTTGCTCTTGCTCCTGGTGAGTCCCTGATCCACCTCTACGCAGACGATACCACTCTGTATACTTCTGGTTCTTCTTTGGACACTGTTAACAACCCTCCAGATGAGCTTCAATGCCATACAACTCTCCTTCCGTGGCCTCCAACTGCTCTTAAATACAAGTAAAACTAAATGCATACTCTTCAACCGATCGCTGTCTGCACCTGCCCGCCCGTCCAGCATCACTACTCTGGATGGTTCTGACTTAGAATATGTGGACAACTACAAATACCTAGGTGTCTGGTTAGCCTGTAAACTCTCCTTCTCGACTCACGTCAAACATCTCCAATCCAAAGTGAAATCTAGAATTGGCTTCCTATTTCGCAAACAAAGCATCCTTCACTCATGCTGCCAAACATACCCTCGTAAAACTGACCATCCTACCGATCTTCGACTTCGGTAATGTCATTTATGACATGTAATGTAATTTACAAAATAACCTCCAATACCCTACTCAATAAACTGGATGCAGTCTATCACAGTGCCATCTGTTTTGTCACCAAAGCCCCATATACTACCCACCACTGCGACCTGTACGCTCTCGTTGGTTGGCCCTCACTTCATACTCGTCGCCAAACCCACTGGCTCCAGGTCATCTACAAGACCCTGCTAGGTAAAGTCCCCCCTTATCTCAGCTCACTGGTCACCATAGCAGCACCCACCTGTAGCACGCGCTCCAGCAGGTAGCTCTCTCTGGTCACCCCCAAAGCCAATTCCTCCTTTGGCCGTCTCTCCTTCCAGTTCTCTGCTGCCAATGATTGGAATGAACTACAAAAATCTGTAAAACTGGAAACACTTATCTCCCGCACTAGCTTTAAGCACCAGCTGTCAGAGCAGCTCACAGATCACTGCACCTGTACATAGCCCATCTATAATTTAGCCCAAACAACTACCTCTTCCCCTACTGTATTTATTTATTTATTTTGCTCCTTTTCACCCCATTATTTCTATTTCTACTTTGCACTTTCTTCCACTACAAATCTACCATTCCAGTGTTTTAATTGCTATATTGTATTTACTTTGCCACCATGGCCTTTTTTGCCTTTACCTCCCTTATCTCACCTAATTTGCTCACATTGTATATATACTTATTTTTCTACTACATTATTGACTGTAGGTTTGTTTTACTCCATGTGTAACTCTGTGTTGTTGTATGTGTCGAACTGCTTTGCTTTATCTTGGCCAGGTCGCAATTGTAAATGAGAACTTGTTCTCAACTTGCCTACCTGGTAAAATAAAGGTGAAATAAAAAAATCATTTTTGGGGGGGGGACTATCTGTTGTTAAAATTCTAAATCAAATAGCTAAATTATCCTTGGTATGACCATCTTAAACCAATTCATACAGCTTAGTAGAACCTAAAGGCAGTTCATAAAGACATACACATCTATAGGAAGGCTCAGGCCAATCAGTACTGAGTATTTATTAATAGAAAGAGAGGGGGGTAAATGTACATGAATATGGCATATTTTGTAAAATGTTGATTTTCACACTCAATGAGCACAAACAAAAGTGCATGTCTGTAATGTTTAAAGTCCATCCATTTCAAGTTTTTCAAGTCAAGATAGTAAACATCAATATTTGCAATCATCTCAGTTTGTCCCCAGTTTGTTTATTGTGCTAAATTAATTTTGATATCTGGCCCAGAACACAGACAGAGTGAGTGGGTGTGTTATTTTCTCAAACAACAGAATCACAAGCTAGAAAATAGAATGCCATTACATTTTAACTGAAAATGATATCATGCAGGCCATGGCTGCCAGCCTGCCACAGTAAAATTAAATGGTTTTCATTTTACAAAGTAAACAGATAGCCTTTGATTTAATTATGTTAGGGGAACTTATCTATCCAGAGTGTGATTAAGTTAGGTGAACTTATCTATCCAGAGTGTGATTAAGTTAGGTGAACTTATCTATCCAGAGTGTGATTAAGTTAGGGGAACTTATCTATCCAGAGTGTGATTAAGTTAGGGGAACTTATCTATCCAGAGTGTGATTAAGTTAGGTGAACTTATCTATCCAGAGTATGATTAAGTTAGGTGAACTTATCTATCCAGAGTGTGATTAAGTTAGGTGAACTTATCTATCCAGAGTGTGATTAAGTTAGGGGAACTTATCTATCCAGAGTGTGATTAAGTTAGGTGAACTTATCTATCCAGAGTGTGATTAAGTTAGGTGAACTTATCTATCCAAAGTGTGATTAAGTTAGGTGAACTTATCTATCCAGAGTATGATTAAGTTAGGTGAACTTACCTATCCAGAGTGTGATTAAGTTAGGTGAACTTATCTATCCAGAGTGTGATTAAGTTAGGTGAACTTATCTATCCAGAGTGTGATTAAGTTAGGTGAACTTATCTATCCAGAGTGTGATTAAGTTAGGGGAACTTATCTATCCAGAGTGTGATTAAGTTAGGTGAACTTATCTATCCAGAGTATGATTAAGTTAGGTGAACGTATCTATCCAGAGTGTGATTAAGTTAGGTGAACTTATCTATCCAGAGTGTGATTAAGTTAGGGGAACTTATCTATCCAGAGTGTGATTAAGTTAGGTGAACTTATCTATCCAGAGTGTGATTAAGTTAGGTGAACTTATCTATCCAGAGTGTGATTAAGTTAGGTGAACTTATCTATCCAGAGTATGATTAAGTTAGGTGAACTTATCTATCCAGAGTGTGATTAAGTTAGGTGAACTTATCTATCCAGAGTGTGATTAAGTTGGTGGAACTTATCTATCCAGAGTGTGATTAAGTTAGGTGAACTTATCTATCCAGAGTGTGATTAAGTTAGGGGAACTTATCTATCCAGAGTGTGATTAAGTTAGGGGAACTTATCTATCCAGAGTGTGATTAAGTTAGGGGAACTTATCTATCCAGAGTGTGATTAAGTTAGGTGAACTTATCTATCCAGAGTGTGATTAAGTTAGGGGAACTTATCTATCCAGAGTGTGATTAAGTTAGGTGAACTTATCTATCCAGAGTGTGATTAAGTTAGGGGAACTTATCTATCCAGAGTATGATTAAATTAGGTGAACTTATCTATCCAGAGTGTGATTAAGTTAGGGGAACTTATCTATCCAGAGTGTGATTAAGTTAGGTGAACTTATCTATCCAGAGTGTGATTAAGTTAGGTGAACGTATCTATCCAGAGTGTGATTAAGTTGGGTGAACTTAAATTAGTTCACTAGCAGCTTTGCAGTGAAGACAGAATAGAACAATGAGAAGACATCATAGCTTATTGAAAGCAAGCGTCAAATTCAAATGCTTGCATTGCGTTGTGCTCAGCGGTATCAATTAAACAGAGGAAATGACTGTCTGTTGCTTTATTGAGTGTCTGATGATGTCCTCGGGCAGTGGAGCCCTTGGATGCATCCCAAGTGACACACTGTTCCCTCAATAGTGCACTACTTTTGACCAGGGCCCAATAGCGTGCTGTTTTGGGATGAACCCTTTTTGCTGGGAAATCAGGTAGAAACTGTGGATGAAGTGAAATGAATGAAACGTTGCCCTCTATTGGCGCTTGAGAAAATACAGCACTTCTGTGATGACATGTTGATGAAGTGAGTCAGCCTGACGATTCACTCTAAATTCTTCCCCTTCTGTGTCGTTCGCTAGAAACTTTAGTTTGAGACTGCCATTATTGATGTCGTTTGTGGTGACGAATGGCACGAGGGGCGTTGTACAAAAAAACAAAAGTTGTTGAGTCAGAGTATCAAAGCCAATGACACGTTTTCAAACCGCCGCCTTTACCCACACGTGTCCTGGCTCTGGTCCAACCCATCACCTCTGGACCAATCTAACGGCTCTGAATGTGTTCATATTCGGTGAAGGGTCTGGGAGGTACTCAGATCCAGACTCACTGAGGAGGACAAACTAATGTCAGTGGCTTGGCATAGAGCAGTTTTACAATTTGCCATGAGGCTGAGAGAAAATGTTGCTGTTTTAGAGCTCAGGGATTCTTGAAAGACGGGGCAATCTCAAATATTTGTCTTAATATTAATATAATTTGAAATATATATTCGTATGAGCTATCATACCACTGTCGTGACGTTGTATTAGTTAATGTGACGACTGTTGCTCATCGAATGATTAACGGTTTATAATTGCGTGATTAAATGAATTAAGCAATGAATCAAGCAATTATTAACTCATTAACCTGGGGCACCATGGGAACATTGTTTTGATTGAGTTTCTATTTCCCAAATTAACTCAAAGGATATCAGAATATCGATTTTACAACAGTCGCTAAATTAATCAATTTCCTCTACAGTCTCATTCTGAACGTCGCATAATCCGGGAATCTGCACGGACCCGGGCTTCACCAATGAATTTACCACACCAATCTTAGTTGATTATTTATTTACTAGCAAGCTAAAATGATGATAAAAATACACATACACAAAACACAGTCTAGCTATTGATTAGGACTTAGTATAACGGGCCAACACACTATGGCGCGTGTTACCCAAAATGGGGATTTAAAAGAGAGAGAAACAAAGGAAGTACACGAGAGAAATATTCATTTGGGTTCATTTGTCAGCTATGCTTATTTAAAACCTAGCCTTGCCCCGAACTGCCGCTCTTATGGGTCAGAATATAATGATGTAATTACGTGTTGGAGGTCTCAGGTGGGAAGCTCCGCGTGGGTCCTTCAGGCTTCTCAATGACGCACTTCTCCGGCAACTCTCTGGTTGTCCTCACGATGTCAGTGTCCTTCTTGGCTTAGTGGTCTGATCCCTCGCAGTCTTCTGAGGACAGACAGCTCTGTAGCTCAGAGCTCACAGCGTCGGACTCGAACGGTGAAGATACCACGATTTGATGGAGAGTGGAGACTGGGTGGTTCGGCTTGAATTCACCCGCTTAGACACAGCTACTCGTCCGTAGCTCGTGTAGAAAAAGATTTCTTTGTCTTCAACCTTGTGTTTCGTTTTGGGGTTCGTCGACTTTGTTAGACCTTCGCTGCAGCTTGGGGTCAATTAGTCTCCTATGTTAATTCTTCACTCTCCTGTCTTATACCCTCGGGTCAGAAGTGGGTGTAACCGCCTTTAGGGCAATTCTCTGGGCGGACCAAGTAAAGGGGCAAGGCCTAGATTTGACAAAAAATCCAATTTTAGACACTAACTTCACATTTCATCTTTACCAAAACATTCTGTTTGATTTGGATATTTTCCACACAACGTACAATGTATAAACATCAGTCATATACTGGGAAAACTCTTAAAGGTACAATGTTTTCATAATAACGTCATCTCTTAACCTTTAAAAACAATACAAAAGTTACATACATTTTAATATTCCACCTCTCGTCATGACCACCATTGTGGCTGACGGAAACCATTGTTCCAAAGTCCCTTTATTGCATGTTTAATGTTCTGAGGCCAGTTCTCCATTGTTAGGACAAAGGAATTTCTCTGTGGCCTAAGGTTTATTATGGGCGTGAGGTGTCATAAAACCCCCACATCTTCAGACCCCTAGATCTCTCCTCCTCTGTTGGGGGTTTGGGAGATAATCTGTAGGGTGGTGGTCTCCTGTACCCTGACCTGATCAGGACAGTCATGATACCACATAAAGGAACAAACGATTTTTCTGCTATATAAAATGCAACTAACTGGATTCATGTCCGTCAGGCACCATAAAAGTAATTTTATTTTTTATAATTATTGTGTTTAAATGCCTTTATTGTTTAATTCTAAGATTAGATTATTAAAATATGTAATACAAATTTCCAAATGTGTGTTTGTTTTGTTTTATAGCACTATTACATTTCTAGATTTCATAAAGCAAACATTATTCCTTATGTCTAGTACTAATGACATACCACTGGCTTTGAGTGAAGCCAGTGTGTCTATGTATGCGGATGACTCAACACTATAAACGTCAGCTACTACAGCGACTGAAATGACTGCAACACTTAACAAAGATCTGCAGTTAGTTTCAGAATGGGTGGCAAGGAATAAGTTAGTCCTACATTTTTCAAAAACGAAAAAGTATTGTATTTGGGACAAATCATTCACTAAACCCTAAACTTCAACTAAATCTTGTAATGAATAATGTGGAAATTGAGCACGTTGAGGTGACTAAACTGCTTGGAGTAACCCTGATTGTAAATAGTCATGGTCAAAACATATTGATACAACAGTAGCTAAGATGGGAAGAAGTCTGTCCATAATAAAGTGCTTCTCTACCTTCTTAACAACACTATCAACAAGGCAGGTCCTACAGGCCCTAGTTTCTACCTTCTTAACAACACTATCAACAAGCCAGGTCCTACAGACTCTAGTTTTGTCCCAAATGGACTACTGTTCAGTCCTGTGGTCAGGTACCAGAAAGAGGGATCTCGAAAAATTACAATTGTCTCAGAACAGGGCAGCACGGCTGGCCCTTAAATGTACACGGAGAGCTAACATTAATAATATGCATGTCAATCTCTCATGATTTAAAGTGGAGGAGAGATTGACTTCATCACTACTTGTTTTTGTAAGAAGTGTTGACAAGCTGAATGCACCGAGCTGTGTTTAAACAACCAGCACACAGCTCAGACACCCATACATACCCCACAAGACATGCCACCAAAGATCTATTCACAATCCCCAAGTCCAGAACAGACTATGGGAGATGCACAGTAGGGAAAGGGGGATACCTAGTCAGTTGTACAACTGAAATGTGTCTTCCGCATTTAACCCAACCCCTCTGAATCAGAGAGGGGGGGGGGCTACAACTCTATTCATGGCTACAACTCTATTCCACATCAAGTTACTGATGCAAGCAGTAAAATCAGTAAAAGATAAGAATACCCCTTATGGAACAGCGTGGACTGTGAAGAAGACACACACACACAGGCACAGACACACATAAGACACGTACTCTACACACACGTACACATGGATGCTGTATTGTAGATATGTGATAGTAGAGTAGTGGCCTGAGAGAACACACTAAATGTGTTGGGTAAAATGTTATGAAATGTAATGTCATGTAATATTTTAAATTGTACATAACTGCCTTACTGTTGCTGGACTCCAGGAAGAGTAGCTGCTGCCTTGGCAGGAACTAATGGGGATCCATAATAAACCCCAGGAAGAGTAGCTGCTGCCTTGGCAGGAACTAATGGGGATCCACAAAAAAACCCAGGAAGAGTAGCCACTGCCTTGGCAGGAACTAACGGGGATCCATAATAAACCCCAGGAAGAGTAGCTGCTGCCTTGGCAGGAACTAATGGAGATCCACAAAAAAACCCAGGAAGAGTAGCTGCTGCCATGGCAGGAACTAATGAGGATCCATAATAAACCCCAGGAAGAGTAGCTGCTGCCTTGGCAGGAACTAATGGGGATACATAATAAACCCCAGGAAAAGTAGGCCTGAGTGTTGCCCCTGGTCTGAGTGTTGCCCCTGGCCTGAGTGTTGCCCCTGGCCTGAGTGTTGCCCCTGGTCTGAGTGTTGCCCCTGGCCTGAGTGTTGCCCCTGGTCTGAGTGTTGCCCCTGGCCTGAGTGTGTCCCTGGTCTGAGTGTTGCCCCTGGCCTGAGTGTTGCCCCTGGTCTGAGTGTTGTCCTGGCCTGAGTATTGCCCCTGGCCTGAGTGTTGCCCCTGGTCTGAGTGTTGCCCCTGGTTTGAATGTTGCCCCTGGTCTGAGTGTTGCCCCTGGTCTGAGTGTGCCCCTGGTCTGAGTGTTGTCCTGGCCTGAGTATTGCCCCTGGCCTGAGTGTTGCCCCTGGTCTGAGTGTTGCCCCTGGTCTGAGTGTTGTCCTGGCCTGAGTATTGCCCCTGGCCTGAGTGTTGCCCCTGGTCTGAGTGTTGCCCCTGGTTTGAATGTTGCCCCTGGTCTGAGTGTTGCCCCTGTAGAGTAGTGGCCTGAGAGAACACACTAAATGTGTTGGGTAAAATGTTATGAAATGTAATGTCATGTAATATTTTAAATTGTACATAACTGCCTTAATGTTGCTGGACTCCAGGAAGAGTAGCTGCTGCCTTGGCAGGAACTAATGGGGATCCATTATAAACCCCAGGAAGAGTAGCTGCTGCCTTGGCAGGAACTAATGGGGATCCACAAAAAAACCCAGGAAGAGTAGCTGCTGCCTTGGCAGGAACTAATGGAGATCCACAAAAAAACCCAGGAAGAGTAGCTGCTGCCATGGCAGGAACTAATGGGGATCCATAATAAACCCCAGGAAGAGTAGCTGCTGCCTTGGCAGGAACTAATGGGGATCCATAATAAACCCCAGGAAGAGTAGGCCTGAGTGTTGCCCCTGGTCTGAGTGTTTCCCCTGGCCTGAGTGTTGCCCCTGGCCTGAGTGTTGCCCCTGGCCTGAGTGTTGCCCCTGGTCTGAGTGTTGCCCCTGGCCTGAGTTTTGCACCTGGTCTGAGTGTTGCCCCTGGCCTGAGTGTGTCCCTGGTCTGAGTGTTGCCCCTGGCCTGAGTGTTGCCCCTGGTCTGAGTGTTGCTCCTGGCCTGAGTGTTGCCCCTGGCCTGAGTGTTGCCCCTGGTCTGAGTGTTGCCCCTGGTCTGAGTGTTGCCCCTGGTTTGAATGTTGCCCCTGGTCTGAGTGTTGCCCCTGTCCTGAGTGTGCCCCTGTCCTGAGTGTTGCCCCTGGCCTGAGTGTGTTCCTGGTCTGAGTGTTGCCCCTGGCCTGAGTGTTGCCCCTGGCCTGAGTGTTGCCCCTGGCCTGAGTGTGCCCCTGTCCTGAGTGTTGCCCCTGGCCTGAGTTTTGCCCCTGGCCTGAGTGTGCCCCTGGTCTGAGGGTTGCCCCTGGTCTGAGTGTTGCCCCTGGCCTGAGTGTGCCCCTGGTCTGAGTGTTGCCCTGGCCTGAGTGTTGCCCCTGGCCTGAGTGTGCCCCTGGTCTGAGTGTTGCCCCTGGTCTGTGTGTTGCCCTGGCCTGAGTGTTGCCCCTGGCTCTCCGTAATGTTTCAATATTCAAAACTCTTTCTGCAAAACCTTACACAAAAGTGACCAAGGCCTGGTGAATATGGACCTTAGGTGGAGACTTCTCACAGCTGAGCAGGAGCCCTGGTGAATATGGAGGTAGGTGGAGACTTCTCACAGCTGAGCAGTAGCCCTGGTGAATATGGAGGTAGGTAGAGACTTCCCACAGCTGAGCAGGAGACTGCCCTGGTGAATATGGAGGTTAGGTGGAGACTTCTCACAGCTGAGCAGGAGCCCTGGTGAATATGGAGGTAGGTGGAGACTTCTCACAGCTGAGCAGGAGCCCTGGTGAATATGGAGGTAGGTAGAGGCTTCTCATAGCTGAGCAGGAGCCCTGGTGAATATGGTGATTGCCAGTAATTCCATCCGTTTGAGGTAAACTCAAACCCAAACAGTTGCAGACCAGGTAGTCTTCCAAGGAACTGACAGCATCAGCATTTCCACCACTGACCAGATCTTTCAGAAGAACCTCCATAAGGACAAAGCAGCTGTACCGTGTGACTTTTGAAAGGAATTCAAACAGAGTTAAGGAACAAAGATTCCAGTATGTGCAGGTAATTGCTATACTGTACAGAATTTTTACAGTATGTAGAGTATGACCCATCTCTCCAGCATATCAACACAGTACTGTGTGTTCTGCAGTTACTGTAACACAATACTATAATCTTTCATTCCATTACAGTACTCCACTACAGTACTGTATTTGTAGTACAGTTAAATGTGTTTTTTTTTTACTTCTGTAGATAATCTTTGAGCTAGATGCCATGGCTGACTCACAGGAGTACATCTCCATCGACAAGGCAGGGTTCAACCTAACAAAAAGGCGCAAAAGGGGGCGCAACATCATTGGTCATCGTGCCATCATACAAGTTCCTGGCAAGAGGGGAGGCAAAGTGACCCTATGTGCAGCCATCAACAATCGTGGTGTCTTCCACCGCCATGTCAAAGTGGGTCCATACAACACGGCACAACTCCATCAATTTCAAGATCAGCTAAACAATAACTTTCTTCAACAGTAAGGGGAGCCAGGGCAACCAGAGCAAGCCATCAATATGTTGTCATTTGGGATAACGTGAGTTTCCATCGGGCTGCTCTGGTTCGCGCCTGGTTCAATGACCACCCCAGGTTCATAACATTACCCCTCATACTGAGGTGACAGGACCATAACATTACCCCTCATACTGAGGTGACAGGACCATAACATTACCCCTCATACTGAGGTGACAGTGCCATAACTTTACCCCTCATACTGAGGTGACAGGACCATAACATTACCCTCATACTGAGGTGACAGGACCATAACATTACCCTCATACTGAGGTGACAGGACCATAACATTACCCCTCATACTGAGGTGACAGGTTCATAACATGACCCCTCATACTGAGGTGACAGGACCATAACATTACCCTCATACTGAGGTGACAGGACCATAACATTACCCCTCACACTGAGGTGACAGGACCATAACATTACCCCTCATACTGAGGTGACAGGAGCATAACATTACCCCTCATACTGAGGTGACATGTTCATAACATTACCCCTCATACTGAGGTGACAGGACCATAACATTACCCTCATACTGAGGTGACAGGACCATAACATTACCCTCATACTGAGGAGACAGGACCATAACATTACCCCTCATACTGAGGTGACAGGACCATAACATTACCCCTCATACTGAGGTGACAGGACCATAACATTACCCCTCATACTGAGGAGACAGGACCATAACATTACCCTCATACTGAGGTGACAGGACCATAACATTACTCTCATACTGAGGAGACAGGACCATAACATTACCCCTCATACTGAGGTGACAGGACCATAACATTACCCCTCATACTGAGGTGACAGGACCATAACATTACCCTCATACTGAGGTGACAGGACCATAACATTACCCCTCATACTGAGGTGACAGGACCATAACATTACCCCTCATACTGAGGTGACAGGACCATAACATTACCCTCATACTGAGGAGACAGGACCATAACATGACCCCTCATACTGAGGTGACAGGACCATAACATTACCCCTCATACTGAGGTGACAGGACCATAACATTACCCCTCACACTGAGGTGACAGGACCATAACATTACCCCTCATACTGAGGTGACAGGAGCATAACATTACCCCTCATACTGAGGTGACATGTTCATAACATTACCCCTCATACTGAGGTGACAGGACCATAACATTACCCTCATACTGAGGAGACAGGACCATAACATTACCCCTCATACTGAGGTGACAGGACCATAACATTACCCCTCATACTGAGGTGACAGGACCATAACATTACCCCTCATACTGAGGAGACAGGACCATAACATTACCCTCTTACTGAGGTGACAGGACCATAACATTACCCTCATACTGAGGAGACAGGACCTTAACATTACCCTCATACTGAGGTGACAGGACCATAACATTACCCCTCATACTGAGGTGACAGGACCATAACATTACCCTCATACTGAGGTGACAGGACCATAACATTACCCCTCATACTGAGGTGACAGGACCATAACATTACCCCTCATACTGAGGAGACAGGACCATAACATTACCCTCATACTGAGGTGACAGGACCATAACATTACCCCTCATACTGAGGTGACAGGACCATAACATTACCCCTCATACTGAGGAGACAGGACCATAACATTACCCTCATACTGAGGAGACAGGACCATAACATTACCCTCATACTGAGGTGACAGGACCATAACATTACCCCTCATACTGAGGAGACAGGACCATAACATTACCCTCATACTGAGGAGACAGGACCATAACATTACCCTCATACTGAGGTGACAGGACCATAACATTACCCCTCATACTGAGGTGACAGGACCATAACATTACCCCTCATACTGAGGAGACAGGACCATAACATTACCCTCATACTGAGGTGACAGGACCATAACATTACCCCTCATACTGAGGTGACAGGACCATAACATTACCCCTCATACTGAGGTGACAGGTTCATAACAAAACTGCTTAATATGTTGACCCAGTTATGAAGGTTCAGCCAAAGTCCTCCTAGCTACACAATCAGACTCAGTGCCAGAAAGCTACGTCTAAACCAGCCCATTGATCAAGTACATTTGATGTTCAAATTAAATTTGAAAAGGTAAAATTATAAAAGGAAGCTACATTGAAATCTTATGATGATATGGCTAACCAATGTTCTGCCCACCATGGTGTTGTAGTAAGACCACAGTCCCAATATGGAACCTGTCTTCTAATCAGATCTGTGATGTGTCCCAAATCGCTCCCTATTCCCTCTTTAGTGCACTACTACGAGTGGCCATTTTAGCATGTAAATCTTGGTGGGGCAAACCACCAAAAATAATTTGGGATGCATGCCAGCAAAGCCACTACACAACACAACACTAAACAATAAATTAATTGCATTATAACAGTGACAAACGGTGCCCACAAACTGTTAAGGCCTATATAAAGCTGTCCCAACAGCAGTCCCAACACCACTGCTACACCAGGCTATCAGCGGAGCCTTGTCTGGCAGTGAAACAGTTCATTCAGCCTCATTTACTGCCTTTAAAAAACATACCTGATATGGCTGACTTGCTTAAACAAATGTGGTTTCTACTGACAATTGAGATGTACAAACTATGGCATAAGGGAACGACAAGCGGATAAGAGGAAATCCGCAATTTCGATTAAGACATTAACGAGCGAGCTAAGACGGACGTAGTCAATATAACTATTTGTTCAGCACTTTTGAAATGTACACCGACAGAATTCAGAAAATAGGCCGTTCTTACAGTGTACTCCCTGTACAAGTCAGAACCGTAGGATAAATGAAGGGGGCATATAAACAGACAATGAAAGCTTTTATAATATTCAATGATTACATTTCTCTAAAACAGGTTATAGGCTATTTGTGCACCACCAAGTTAGAACAGTAGGCGAAATTAAGAAGCGAAAATATACCAAATTATTAGGGTGAGGCAGTTTGAACACCGTTTGGGTCTTTGCGTGTCTAAAAAGATACAGGTCATATAACACTACTTGACACATTAAATAATATTTTAATTTATAACACAATTATATTATAGAATGTTGTGTGTGCTGAATTTGCATGTGCAAGCCAAGCACCACCACTACTATCAGTAGACCTATCAAAGCTGTACAAAAAAAAAACACACACCAGGCCACAAACGATGTGTTTACAATACCGTGTTGGTGAAAATAGACCAACTTATTATGGTGAGGCACATGGGCTACTAACAGCTTACTACACAACATACACTTAGTGTTACTTTCTTAGCTACAGTATACATATCTCCCTGTCATATTACATAATTTATGCAGCAGCATATAAGACATTCTTGGACCCACCTTGTGAAGGTGGTGCAGAGGTCCTTTGTGGGCAAATTCTGTCTTAAAACTTTGTCATTAAAGTCGGGCATTCTGTGGATTTATGGTGGGAACTCTGAGAAAAAAATACACAGCCACTCCATTGAATAGCAGGATAATGTTAGTGGTTTCTTTGCAACACTTGCAGTTAGCCACTGATTCCTTCCAAAAGACTCGATTTGCATTTCCAACTACTTGCGTTATCTTTATGTCCAATGGCCGATGAGCACCGATATGTTTTATCTATAATTTCTCTTCATTATTTCTCTTCATATGACAAGGATTAAAAAGGATTTGCCAGTAGATTGTTAACTTGATTCATGATGAGGACTGCTAGCTAAGATTTTGAAAGTAAGATGTTGACATGATCAGTCCAATCAAAGCTACTATACATATAACGTGATTTGACATCATTTTATCTGTGGCCAATGACCTTGAGCCTTCTTGGAAGGGCACTTGTAATATAACTCTATGGCAGGAACCAAAGGGTTGAAATTTTGGATGTCTACCCTTACTAAGACTTAAACTTGGTGATGACGTACTGTCCCCATGAGTGACAGAACACTGAGCCAATCACGGCGCAACACTTTGTATTTTCTGCTGATTCGCCCCGCCACCACAGAAAGCACTTAGCTAGGCTGAAACATCTGCATTTTGGAGCTGCCTTACTCAAGAAAACCAAAAAGAGACCATGTGTGTACGCAGCTTTATTAACTTAATAATATATATATAAATTTTTTTTTACATTGTTTGCAAACTGATATGTGACACGTATTAATACAAAATAACATGCAAAACAGGTGAGCCCCCCCAAAAATGTATTTATATACATATATATTATTATTTGTTTATTTATTTTTGCAAAACAATGTGGGCTCTGCCCCACCTGCCCTGAATGACAGGTCACCACTGACTACTACCATTTGTCATGTGGTACGTAGCTCTGGGGGTTTTCCAGTACAACGTGGAGGAGTGGATAGTGTGTAAGTTTTATTTTTTGTCTTCAATCCCAACAGTATGGAATATATGTCACTGGACATGTGTACAGTATGTGACTCTGAGCTACTTGGGTTTTTACTGCCCCCCGTTGGAAAGAAAGGTGTACTGCTGGTGTTGAGGCATTGCCTCACAAACAGAAGGATTCTGAGGATGAAAAAATACACTAGAGGGTGCAACAAGCAAACATAAAAACTAACTGAATCCTAAATATAAAAACAAACTGAATCTCAAACATATAAATGAACTGAATCCCAAACTTAAAAACAAACCGAATCTCAAACATAAAAACTAACTGAATCCTAAATATAAAAACAAACCGAATCTCAAAGATAAAAATGAACTGAATACCAAACTTAAAAACTAACTGAATCTCAAACATAAAAACTAACTGAATACCAAACTTAAAAACTAACTGAATCTCAAACACAAAAACTCTGTGTATCTCACAGCATCATCTACACCAAATGATCTCAGCTGTCTTCATGTCATTATTGGTCAAATGTATTGATGACAGATTCACAAGTCTTACTTTGAAAAGAAGTCTAGGCGTATGTTACGGATACAGGTATCCTGTGTATGTATCCTGTGTGTGTATTTCTTTTCTCTCCTTCTCCCCTCCTCACAGGTAGCAATCATCATTCCCCAATCAGAAGACACACCTGCTCCTTTTCCCTTACCCAATCACATCCCCTTTCCCTTGGTTTAAAAGTATCCCAATCAGTTCTCTCTGGAGATCTCTTTTTTGTTTTTGCACCTACATGTCACTTTGTCCGTCAGCCTGTGAGTATTGTTTTGTTTGACTGTTTGTTTGATGGTGGGAAAAGGGGGTACCAAGACTAGTCTCCCATGGGCCTACATTACCCGTAGGAAAACAGTGTCTAAATACACTAGTTAGAACTGGGCGGACCACCCACTTTGGTTAGTTAGTTAGCTGTATTGAAGTAGGCTAGTCTAGTTTAGGAGTGTTTGTGGATTATTGTTTCTTTCCTTGGGTCCAGCTCAGCTCCTTTTCCCTCCCCCCTTTACCATGTGTTTAAAAATAAACCCTGAGAGTTTGACGGTAGATTTAAGTTGTCTGTGGTTTTTGTTCTCACTGTTCCTTTTCACTATTATAATTTGCATGAGTTATGTTACGGGTCTCGTTTCCATCCCCCCTAGACTGCAGGGCCAAAGGGATTCGTAAACAGCATACTTAAATCAGATGCATGTTTCAGTATTTAATGTGCCAAGCTTTCAGTCAACAATAACCTTCCTCAGCGCAAGACAAAGATTTGACAGAGCTTATGGTATCTGAAGGCATTACAGAGTGACAGGCAGACCTGATGCATTTAGTCTAGATCAGTGGTCTGGACATAAAACTGTCACATGGAATCATTACATGTTCTAAGACTCTGTTCTAAGACTCTGTTCTAAGATTCTGTTCTAAGATTCTGTTCTAAGACTCTGTTCTAAGATTCTGCTCTAAGATTTTGTTCTAAGATTCTGTTCTCTCCAGCTGTACAGCAGAGTTTAGATACTTCCGGATAATAGAGCATCAGTTAGATGAGACACAATATCAAATCTAACATCTATTTTGGATAGAAAACACTCTAAAGTTTCTAAAACTGTTAAAATTATGTCTGAGTATAACAGAACTGATATGGCAGGCGAAAGCCCGAGGAGAAACCATCCCCCCCCAAAAAAATCAGCCTACCACTGTTTTCAATGGCTGTCACTTTTATTATAAGGCGAAGTCCTCCCAGATTGCAGTTCCTAGGGCTTCCACTAGATGTCAACAGTCTTTAGAAAGAGTATCATGCTGTTTTTTGGAAAAATTAGCCAGAAATTTTAGTTTTTCTAGGTGGCTCCCATTTTGGCTGTAGTGTTTCCAAGCGTGTGGAAGAGACCGCGTTCTTTGGTATTTTTCTCCGGTAAAGGCAATAACGATTCTCCGTCTTAAATTGTATTGTTTATTTACGTATTAGGGTACCTAAGGTCTGATTATAAACGTTGTTTGACTTGTTTGGAAAATTTTATTAGTAACGTTTGAGATTCATTTTGTATGCATTTTGATGGAGGGAAACTGGGTGGATTGACTGAAGCACGCCAGCTAAACTGAGTTTTTATGAATATAAAGAAGAACATTATCGAACAAAAGGACCATTTGTGATGTATCTGGGACCTTTTGGAGGGCCAACAGAAGAAGATCATCAAAGGTAAGGCATTTATTATATCGCTATTTCTGACTTTCGTGGCGCACCTGTCTGGTTGAAATATGTTTTTCATGCTTTTGGATGCGGGGCGCTGTCCTCAGATAATCGCATGGTGTGCTTTCGCTGTAAAGCCTTTTTGAAATCTGACACAGCGGCTGGATTAACAAGAAGTTAAGCTTTATTTTGATGTATTACACTTGTGATTTTATGAAAGTTAAATATTTATAATTCTGTAGTTTTAATTTCACGCTCTGCAATTTCACCAGATGTTGGACGCTACCGTCCCACCTGCCCATAAGAAGTTAAATCATTCAACCCTCTTGTTACCTCTAAAGCATTGTGACCAGTGGAGTAAAATAAGGACTGTCTGAGGAGGGAGAGGACAGGAAATAAAGGACAGGGGAAGAGAGGAAAGCAGAGCAGTGGGTTCAAACTTGGTTCCCAAACAGCAATAATTGTCTCACTGGCTCAACTCAGGCTTGAATTTCCTATAAGAATCCCCACCAACACTCCACTGCCTCCTCTTGGCACGTTCATCATTATATCATGGCACAGTGCCAGTTAAGGGTTAGTGCTTAGGTTCAGCGTCTAGCTGGAAGAGGGCACACACATCTACAGGATGAGAGAAACCTGACTGTTTCTATACACACACACACACACACACACACACACACACTTCCACTGTGAAGTCTAGGAGATATTGGAGAGGTTGAGAGGAACTCAGGGTGAGACTGTGATATCTCCTCCCAGACCAATGAGAGGATTAGAGACAGCTGTATAATCCTGAGGGTCTGCCCAGGCACAGCAGGGTAGAGATCAGCCACTTTCAAATGTGACAAGATGGGAGAAAAACTGTATATAGTCTTTATGCAGTAATAAATGAATCGTATTACTGTCGTAATCATATCTCAGACAGATACACTGATGGAAGAAAAATATACTCTATTTGCAGTGATGAATATTATTACTGGAGTGAACGTGTAACAGAATCAGATAAATTGCTTTTTCATATTTGATGCCAGAAATGTGTAGACCAGGATTCCCCAATAGGCGGCCCTTCGGCCAAAATGTTTTATTTCAGTTCATGGACATAAAATCCTCACCAAATGACCAGGAAATGAGCTCAACTTGATTTTATTTTGGGAAATCTGTTCTTAATTATTCCGACGTATAAAAAGAGAGGCATATGTGATTGTATCTCAATGTAAATCAAAGTTTGAAATTATTCTGTTTTTCTCAAATGCTATATCTGTTTGGGATTCCTGCTGTCAATTTACAGAGTACAAATTATTTCTAACTATGTTCCGGCCCCCTGACCATCAACTCAAGGAAAAATCATCCCAAGGCTGAAAGTACTGTAATTTGGGCCTTTTGGTATAGGTTGTATCACCTGTATAAGTAATATCCACAAAAACAATCAAACGTATGTGTTCTCCTAACTCATTTTTAAGCATGACTAGGACCGGATTAAACTATCATTTCTACACAAGATAAGAGCTATTGGTTATTAGAAGTGAGACATGTATACATACAGTCAAACCTGAACTACAAATAGGTGGATAGACCTGTACTGGTAAAACCAACCCGTACCAATAACACCAACCTGTACTGGGGAAACCAACCTGTACTGGTAAAACCAACCTGTACTGGGGAAACCAACCTGTACCAATAACACCAACCTGCACTGGTAAAACATGTGCCACTACTCTGACTGACATCAAGTAGAATGTTCCACTACTCTGACATCAAGTAGATGGTTCCACTACTCTGACTCTGACATCAAGTAGTAGGGGCCACTACTCTGACATCAAGTAGGAGATGCCACTACTCTGACATCAAGTAGTAGGTGCCACTACTCTGTCTATGCCATCAAGTAGAAGGTGCCACGACTCTATGACATCAAGTAGGATGGTGCCACTACTCTGTCTATGATATCAAGTAGAAGGTTCCACTACTCTATGACATCAAGTAGAGGGTGCCACTACTCTGACTATGACATCAAGTAGGAAGTGCCACTACTCAGACTGACATCAAGTAGGACGTGCCACTACTCTGACTGACATCAAGTATAGGGTGCCACTAATCTGACTATGACATAAAGTAGGATGAGCCACTACTCTGTCTATGACATCAAGTAGGAGGAGCCACTACTCTGACATCAAGTGGGAGGTTCCACTACTCTGACATCAAGTAGTAGGTGCCACTACTCGGACTATGACATCAAGTAGTAGGAGCCACTACTCTGACATCAAGTAGAAGGTGCCACTACTCTGACTGACATCAAGTAGGAAGAGCCACTACTCTGTCTTTGACATCAAGTAGGAAGAGCCACTACTCTGACTATGACATCAAGTAGATTGTGCCACTACTCTGACTGACATCAAGTAGATTGTGCCACTACTCTGACTGACATCAAGTAGTAGGTGCCACTACTCTGACTGACATCAAGTAGGAGATGCCACTACTCTGACTATGACATCAAGTAGGATATGACACTACTCTGACTGACATCAAGTAGAAGATGCCACTACTCTGACTGACATCAAGTAGGAGGAGCCACTACTCTGACATCAGGAGGGAGGTGCCACGACTTTGACATCAGGTAGCAGGTGCCACTACTCTGACTATGACATCAAGAAGGAGGTTCCACTACTCTGACATCAAGTAGCGGATGCCACTACTCTGTCTTTGACATCAAGTAGGAAGAGCCACTACTCTGACATCGAGTAGAAGGTGCCACTACTCTGACTGACATCAAGTAGAAGGAGCCACTACTCTGACATCAAGTAGAAGGAGCCACTACTCTGACTGACATCAAGTAGAAGGAGCCACTACTCTGACATCAGGAGGGAGGTGCCACGGCTCTGACATCAGGTAGCAGGTGCCACTACTCTGACATCAAGTAGAAGGTGCCACTACTCTGTCTATGATATCAAGTAGGAGGATTTTTTTTTTTTTTTTCTCGTACTGGCCCCCCGTGGGAATCGAACCCACAACCCTGGCGTTGCAAACACCATTGCAAACACCATGCTCTACCAACTGAGCCACAGGGGGATGCCACTACGCTGACTGACATCAAGTAGGAGCGGCCACTACTCTGACTATGATATCAAGTAGTAGGAGCCAATACTCTATGACATCAAGTAGGATGTGACACTACTCTGACATCAAGTAGAAGGAGCCACTACTCTGACAAGAGGAGGGAGGTGCCACGACTCTGACATCAGGTAGTAGGTGCCACTACTCTGACTATGACATCAAGTAGAAGGAGCCACTACTCTGACTATGACATCAAGTAGGAAAACCCACTACTCTGACATCAAGTAGCAGACGCCACTACTCTGACATCAAGTAGGTAGTGACAAAAGCTGGATCTTCTCTTCAGCCACTGTAATACAGCAGAGTATAAAAATAAAAAGATTCTGTTGGCAGCTGATGTACTTTGATGTAAATTATTCAGATGAAGTCACACCATCATCTTTAACGATCTCCCCGAAGACCTACTTCCTCATTTTACAGACATGTACTTCTCCCTCCCTCTCATGTGACACGGCACTGCCACCCAGGTCTGTATAACACTATGTACCAAACGGTGCCATTTCTTCATTGGACCGTGGTCAAAACGCGTGCCCTCTATAGGGAATAGGACACTATTTGTTACTAGTATAAGCCTTGCAATAGAATAAGCATATCAGCTGGACAGAAGACAAAAAGCAGTGGCCATGTTTTGATTTCAGTGTGTACCCTTTTTTAACAATCACGGGTCCAAATTTCTAGATTTTGCAGACGGTGTTTGTTTTGCTCTGAAAACAGAAATAGGCTGAATTGCGTCAGACCTTGAAGCAGCAATGGTATTCTTCTACATTAAATGTGAGCTTGATTTGCTCAGATCTCACTCTGTTTTCTGTTGCCTGGAAGGCTCTCTGAGCCAGTACAGTACTCTATGTGTTTTCATAGTCTTTATTTTGCCAGTAATTTATTCAGTTTATTCTACTTTTTAATATTACTACCATTCTAATTTCCCCCATTAATAAAACGGTAGATTATGTATAATGGAGGTAAAATGCTGAAGGCAGCTGAAGGCAGGCTGCAGAATTCTGAGGGTATTATGTATTGCAGTTTAAAAAAAGTTAAATCATTGTTTTCTTAAAGTCCAATTCCCCTAACCACTTACTTGTTCCATGTCACTCACTCTCAGGCCATTAAGACTCCATTTCATCACTCACCCTCAGGTCTTTAGGACATGGCAACCCCCACGGGAGCCTTTCCCCAATAGAATATTTCCCCAACGGGAACCCCACAGCTGTTGGCATTCTCACCAACAATCGCAACATTGTTTCAATAATATATAGAACTTTTCTCGCAGCTCTGGTGTATATAAAGCTTTTTTGAGGCCTTGCTCACAATTCATTCTGTGGCAGCACAATGACCAAACGATATACTGTATGTGAGGCTCTTGATCATATCTGATCATGACACTGGAGAGGAGGAGAGAGTCCTTGTTAAATTTGGACACAAAGTAGTCTGTGATAAATAGCACAATATGTTTCATCTGAGAATTTATTATTGTCAAAATAATCCATACATTGTGATTTTTTTTACTCAAAAACGAGTTGTATGAGCTCAGGTCAATGAGGCCAACAGGCCATAAATAGCAAATAGAAGTTCAAAACTTGTAATGTTCACAATAACATAAGTTGATAAAAAAGATCTAACACAGCATTAGGTGATAATATATGTATGTTATTATGGATTTATGATCAGCTATAATGGGGCGGCCATTTTGGACCGGGAACACATAATTAATTAACATGAAACAAACATAACAGGAGGGTTAAAGTTCAAAGGAAAAATAAATCAACATAAATATGGGTTGTATTTACAATTGTGTTTGTTCTTCACTGGTTGCCCTTTTCTTGTGGCAGCAGGTCACATATCTTGCTGCTGTGATGGAACACTGTGGTATTTCACCTATGGGAGTTTATCAAAATTGGATTTGTTTTCAAATTCTTTGTGGGCTTTCCCCCTGGGAAGTTATGTCTCGGTGTTGAAAGCCATGTGGTTAAATTGATTCATTGACTCACATGCAGCAAATGGGTTATTCTGAGCTAGTTTAAAAGCTGCCATGTCTGTCACGGCTGTCTGAAGAATGGGACCAAGGCGCAGCTTGTGAATCGTTCCACATTTTATTTAAACTGTGAAACTATGCAAGACATATAAAACAACACACCGTGACGAAGCAGTGCAACATACACTTACTCAAAATAATCTCCCACAAAACCTAGTGGGAAAAACAACAACTTAAATATGATCCCCAATTAGAGACAACGATGACCAGCTGCCTCTAATTGGAGATCATCCCCCAAAAAACAACATAGAAATACAGAAACTAGAACCCCACATAGAAATACATAAACTAGACAAAAAACCCAACATAGAAAAAAGAAACTAGAACCAACATAGACATAAATAAACTAGACAAAACCCCCTGTCACGCCCTGACCTACTCTACCATAGAAAATGAAAGCTGTCTATGGTCAGGACGTGACAATGTCATGACAGTTCAACGATTAGTTGAACAATTGAGGCAATGTGTGTTCCTAGTTTTAGCACCTCAGTTCATGGCTGGGTAGTGAAAATCAACATGGTGTGTGCACATTTGTACTGTATAAGGAAACAGCCCAACTGCAATGCATACACACACACCCACACGCACACACACACACTTTATACTGTATAATGAACCAGCCCAACTGCAGTATTGCCGTGGTGGCGATAATTTTGCTTCTGTGCCTCATAGTTAATTTAATTAATTCCCTTTGGTGGTTCCACAGAGAGTGTCTCTGAGTTTTTGTCAAACACCATTAGGGCTGCTCATTCTGCAACAGCAGGTGTTTTGTCCGTCGAGGGTTTGCAGTCTCGCAGCACTTTCAGTGAGATAAACAGGGATGTTTTGACGCAAATGGTACCTTACTCCCCTATATAGTGCAATACTTCCCTATAGGGCCTGGTCAAATGTAGTGCACTATATAGGGAATAGGGTGCCATTTCAGACACACTTTTCATTATTATTATTGGTTGATTTTAAACCAGCCGAGGTGTTATTGGCTACAGGACAGACTGTGGGCTAGCTAGTTTTAGTTTAGTTAAGATAATACGGGTTGCTACACTAGTTTTAACTGGGGAATTCTGTTGTTTCACACTTCCTGTTCATTTCTATGGAAATTGAAAGCATAGTATTGAGATGTGCTGTTTCACATGTCTACTGTGATTTAATACAGTGTGTGTTTTCTGTGACGTAGAAGCGTTTATTTTGCTGTGAACCATACTACTTTTCTATATGAGGCAGTTCATTTGGAAGGGGACACTGAACATACTGTAATAAAATGCAATGATAACTTATAGTACTGCTGGGTGCCTCCCGAGTGGCACAGCGGTCTAAGGCACTTCATCGCCAGTGCTAGAGGCGTCACTACAGATCCGGGTTCGATCACAGGCTGTGTCGCAGGCGACTGAGTAGACCCATTAGGGCGGCACACAACTGGCCCAGTGTTGTTTGGGTTAGGGAGACGGGTCTGAGATTATTTATCAAAACTGTTGTTTTTTTTGTTTTTTTGCCAGAATAACAGCACATCTTGTGATATTTTTATTTGTGTTTTTTTAAATGATTGTCACATAACAGTAGGAAAAGGTGCAGTTAAAAGTGTTGTTTTACAGGGTCCCTCGTAGTACAGTGCCCCTGGAGCAAATTATGGTTAAGTTCCTTGCGCAAGGGCACTTTGACCGATTTTTTTTTTAATATATATATATTTTTTAATTCACCTAGTCAGCTCAGATATTCACCTCTCACCGCTAGACTACCTCACCGCTAGGCTACCTCACCGCTAGGCTACCTCACCTCTAGGCTACCTGCCGCTAGGCTACCTCACCTTTAGGCTACCTGCCGCTAGGCTACCTCACCTCTAGGCTACCTCACCGCTAGGCTACCTCACCGCTAGGCTACCTCACCTCTAGGCTACCTGCCGCTAGGCTACCTCACTGCTTGGCTACCTCGCCGCTAGGCTACCTCGCCGCTAGGCTACCTCGCCACTAGGCTACCTTGCCACTAGGCTACCTCACCGCTAGGCTACCTCGCCACTAGGCTACCTCACCACTAGGCTACCTCACCGCTAGGCTACCTGCCGCCATTGTTTGTGCAGTTCAGCCTTCTTCTGGCACAGGAATAAGATACATGTAGTCTATTCCCAATACAAACTACTTAGATCAGGGCTGAGCATTTTCAACATCTGCTGTTGTCTTGTGGGAATATCTGTTCTTACTTTCCTTATTTCCAGCTAGGGTGGGGGGGCTTAGTATTTCACCTATATGTCTTTTGAGCCAGCCACTTGATTCCCCTAGCTAGCAGATGATGCAGATAGACAGTCAGTCAGACTGACAGATTGGACTTTTTCTGCTCCTGACAAGTCGTGACCCCTTTGTTTGGGAGGTTGCAGAAGTTCTATTTTAGAAGGTGCCATGAACCCCCCCCCCCCATGGGCAGACAGGAGAGGAGACAAGGAGTAAGAGCAGGACACACACACACCACACAGACCACACACACCACACACACCACACACACCACACACACCACACACACACCACACACAAACCGCAGGACGGGGCCGGATGGGGTCTCACGTCATGTTGCTGTTTGTGCCACTTTGTACCTGACATTTTAAGTACCCACAGCTCCGCTCCTCCTCCTCCTCCTCCACCACTGAAAGCTGGGCTATTCCCATGTCAAGCTCAGTCAGGCCACTATGACAAAAGGTCTTTCAGCACACATGCATATTTTACAAGCTCTCTCTGTTCTCTGGCTTTGCTATCTAGATTCTAAATGCATTCATCTAATCTGTCCCACTCTCTGGATCCCTCCCAAATGGCACCCTGTTCCCTAGTGCACAATCATTTATTTTTTTACCACAGCCCTGGTAGTGCAATTTATAGGCAATACGGTTCCATTTGGGACGCAGGTTCTATGTTGTGGGAAATGACAGAACAAGACAATCGGGGGCATATTTGGTCCGCTGGCTTGCTGTGCCACTCCCTAACTATATTTATAGCTACAGGTCTGACTGCACTGGGACCTGTCAATGCTCCTTGTCTCCATGTGTAACTTTTGGTCTGACTGCACTGGGACCTGTCAATGGTCCCCAAAGGAACAGGCAACATTGTTTCTTCCTGTGTGTGAAGAAAGGGGGTTGTTTTAACATAGAGGGTTACTCTCTCGAAGATCCACCAACACAATGGATGTGATCGCCGTCACACTCAATGCCTGACATGTAGGTACAGTGAGGTATGGTCATACAGCAGCCTATATGAGACGTATGGCAGATGTTATTGTAATGAAGTCATATTCTAAAACACAGAGGTTTAATAATATGAAAAGGGAAGGAAAGACACTGATATGAACATGTTTCTGTCAGTTCTGCTTTGTTTGTCATGACGGACAGTGTTGTTCTTCCCGACTGACTCAGAACAGCAACATCGGCTGTCCACGGATTACATTAAAGACGCCTGATTTCATAACTGGCAACGTGTACATCACAAATCACCTTGACGTCTAAATCACAGTTCTCTATCCTTCTCTCTCCCTCTCTCTATCATTCTCTCTCCCTCTCTCTCTCCTTCTCTCTTTCCCTCTCCCTCTCTCTTTCCCTCTTCTCTTTCCCTCTCCTTCTCTCTTTCCTTCTCTCTTTCCCTCTCCCTCTCTCTTTCCCTCTCCCTCTCTCCTCTCTTTCCCTCTACTTCTCTCTTTCCCTCTCCTTCTCTCTTTCCCTCTCCCTCTCTTTCCCTCTCTTTCTCTCTTTCCCTCTCCTCTTTCCCTCTCCTCTCTTTCCCTCTCTCCTCTCTTTCCCTCTCTTTCCCTCTCCTTCTCTCTTTTCCTCTCTTTCGCTCTCCTTCCCTCTCTCCTCTCTTTCCCTCTCTTTCTCTCTTTCCCTCTCCTTCTCTCTTTCCCTCTCTTTCCCTCTCTCCTCTCTTTCCCTCTCTTTCCCTCTCTCCTCTCTTTCCCTCTCTTTCCCTCTCTTCTCTCTTTCCCTCTCTCCTCTCTTTCCCTCTCTCCTCTCTTTCCCTCTCTCCTCTCTTTCCCTCTCTCCCTCTCTTTGCCTCTCCTTCTCTCTTTCCCTGTCCTTTCCCTCTCCTCTCTTTCCCTCTCCTTCCCTCTCTCCTCTCTTTCCCTCTCTTTCCCTCTCCTTCCCTCTTTCCCTCTCTCCTCTCTTTCCCTCTCTCCTCTCTTTCCCTCTCTTTCCCTCTCCTTCTCTCTTTCCCTGTCCTTCCCCTCTCCTCTCTTTCCCTCTCCTTCTCTCTTTCTCTCTCTTTCTCTCTTTCTCTCTCTTTCTCTCTTTCCCTCTCCTTCTCTCTTTCCCTCTCTTTCCCGCTCTCCTCTCTTTCCCTCTCTCCTCTCTTTCCCTCTCCTTCTCTCTTTCCCTGTCCTTCCCCTCTCCTCTCTTTCCCTCTCCTTCTCTCTTTCTCTCTCCTCTCTTTCCCTCGCCCTCTCTCTCTCCTTCTCTCTTTCCCTCGCCCTCTCTCTCTCCTTCTCTCTTTCCCTCGCCTTCTCTCTTTCCCTCGCCTTCTCTCTTTCTCTCTCTTTCCCTCGCCTTCTCGCCTTCTCTGTTTACCTCTCTATTTCTCTCTCCTTCTCTCTTTCGCTCTCTCTTTCTCTCTTTCCCTTTCTCTTTCTCTCTCCTTCTCTCTTTCCCTCTCTCTTTCTCTTTCCTTCTCTTTCCCTCGCCTTCTCTCTTTCCCTCGCCTTCTCTCTTTCTCTTTCTTTCCCTCGCCTTCTTGCCTTCTCTCTTTACCTCTCTCTTTCTTTCCCTCTCTCTTTCTCTCTTTCCCTCTCTCTTTCTCTCTTTCCCTCTCTCTTTCTCTCTCCTTCTCTCTTTCCCTCTCTCTTTCTCTCTCCTTCTCTCTTTCTCTCTCTTTCTCTCTCCTTCTCTCTTTCTCTCTCTTTCTCTCTCCTTCTCTCTTTCTCTCTCCTTCTCTTTTTCCTTCTCTCTATCCCTCTCTCTTTCCTTCTCTCTTTCCCTCTCTCTCTCCTTCTCTCTTTCCCTCTCTCTCCTTCTCTCTTTCCCTCTCTCTCCTTCTCTCTTTCCCTCTCTCTCTCTCTTTCCCTCTCTCCTCTCTTTCCCTCTCTCCTCTCTTTCCCTCTCTCCTCTCTTTCCCTCTCTCCTCTCTTTCCCCTCTCTTTCCCTATCTTTCTCTCTCCTTCTCTCTTTCCCCTCTCTTTCCCTCTCTTTCTCTCTTTCCCTCTCTTTCCCTCTCTTTCCCCCTCTCCTCTCTTTCCCTCTCTCCTCTCTTTCCCTCTCTCCTCTCTTTCCCTCTCTTTCCCTCTCTTTCTCTCTTTCCCTCTCCTTCCCTCTTTCCCTCTCTTTCCCTCTCTTTCCCTCTCTTTCCCTCTCTTTCTCTCTTTCCCTCTCTCCTCTCTTTCCCTCTCTCCTCTCTTTCCCTCTCCTCCCCTCTCTCCTCTCTTTCCCTCTCTTTCCCTCTCCTTCTCTCTTTCCCTCTCCCTCTCTCTTTCCCTCTCCTTCTCTCTTTCCCTCTCCTTCTCTCTTTCCCTCTCTTTCTCTCTTTCCCTCTCCTTCTCTCATTCCCTCTCTTTCTCTCTTTCCCTCTCCTTCTCTCTTTCCTTCTCTCTCTCCCTCTCTTTCCTTCTCTTTCCCTCTCCTTCTCTCTTTCCCTCGCCCTCTCTCTCTCCTTCTCTCTTTCTCTCTCCTTCTCTCTTTCCCTCTCCCTCTCTTTCCCTCTCCCTCTCTTTCCCTCTCTTTCCCTCTCTTTCCCTCTTTCCCTCTCCTTCTCTCTTTCCTCCTTCTCCCTCTCTCTTTCTCTCTCTTTCTCTCTTTCCCTCGCCCTCTCTCTTTCCTTCTCTTTCCCTCTCCTTCTCTTTCCCTCGCCCTCTCTCTCTCCTTCTCTCTTTCCCTCTCCTTCTCTCTTTCCCTCGCCCTCTCTCTCTCCTTCTCTCTTTCCCTCACCTTCTCTCTTTCCCTCGCCCTCTCTCTCTCCTTCTCTCTTTCCCTCGCCTTCTCTCTTTCTCTCTCTTTCCCTCGCCTTCTTGCCTTCTCTCTTACCTCTCTCTTTCTCTCTTTCCCTCTCTTTCTCTCTCCTTCTCTCTTTCCCTCTCTCTTTCTCTCTCCTTCTCTCTTTCTCTCTCCTTCTCTCTTTCCTTCTCTCTTTCCCTCTCTCTTTCCTTCTCTCTTTCCCTCTCTCTCTCCTTCTCTCTTTCCCTCTCTCTCTTTCCCTCTCTCTCCTTCTCTCTTTCCCTCTCTCCTCTCTATCCCTCTCTCCTCTCTTTCCCTCTCTCCTCTCTTTCCCTCTCTCCTCTCTTTCCCTCTCTCCTCTCTTTCCCTCTCTTTCCCTCTCTCCTCTCTTTCTCTCTCATTTCCTCTTTCCTCTCTTTCCCTCTCTTTCCCTCTCTCTTTCCCTCTCCCTCTCCTTCTCTCCTTCTCTCTCCTTCTCTCTTTCCCTCTCTTTCTCTCTTTCCCTCTCCTTCTATCTTTCCTCCTTCTCCCTCTCTCTTTCTCTCTCTTTCTCTCTTTCCCTCGCCCTCTTGCTTTCCTTCTCTTTCCCTCTCCTTCTCTCTTTCCCTCTCTCCTCTCTTTCCCTCTCCTTCTCTCTTTCCCTCTCTTTCCCTCTCTTTCCCTCTCTCCTCTCTTTTCCTCTCATTTCCTCTTTCCTCTCTTTCCCTCTCTTTCCCTCTCTCTTTCCCTCTCCCTCTCCTTCTCTCCTTCTCTCTCCTTCTCTCTTTCCCTCGCTTTTTCTCTTTCCCTCTCCTTCTCTCTTTCCTCCTTCTCCCTCTCTCTTTCTCTCTCTTTCTCTCTTTCCCTCGCCCTCTTGCTTTCCTTCTCTTTCCCTCTCTCTCTCCTTCTCTCTTTCCCTCGCCTTCTCTCTTTCCCTCGCATTCTCGCTTTCCCTCGCCTTCTCTCTTTCCCTCGCCTTCTCTCTTTCTCTCTCTTTCCCTTGCCTTCTCGCCTTCTCTCTTTACCTCTCTCTTGCTCTCTCCTTCTCTCTTTCCCTCTCTCTTTCCCTCTCTCTTTCTCTCTCCTTCTCTCTTTCACTCTCTCTCTCCTCTTTCCTTCTCTCTCCTTCTCTCTTTCACTCTCTCTTTCCCTCTCTCTCTCCTTCTCTCTTTCCCTCTCTCTCTCCTTCTCTCTTTCCCTCTCTCTATCTCTATCTAAAGAAGGCAAATGATGCCGTAAGGGTTTTTCCATGAATACATATTCCTAAAATGACAAAGACGACGACATCATGGCTCAGTAGTAATTCTAACAGTGAAGTTCTTCCTACCACCCACGGTCATGGCTCAGTAGTAATTCTAACAGTGACGGTCTTCCTACCACCCACGGTCATGGCTCAGTAGTAATTCTAACAGTGACGGTCTTCCTACCACCCACAGTCATGGCTCAGTAGTAATTCTAACAGTGACGGTCTTCTTACCACCCACGGTTTGTCTCCCATTTGAGAACAATGCAGTACATTTATTTCAAAGCAGAGTATGTATTTTCTCCTTAACACTCAGACAATGCCTCTCTCTGCCTCTCTATTACACTCCAGGTGGCTTAATGTACAAATTAGCTATCAGATATTTGGTTTCTAAGTCTTGGGGTCATGAGTGGTGTTTTCATGTGAATAAACTGTTCATTTCTCTGACTCACATCTGTTGCAAAACAGAAACACTGGATTATTACAGGGTAGCAATTATTTATGAGGTATTGCCTGAATGTATCCCAAATGGCACCCCTATTCCCTATGTAGTACACTAATTTTGACCAGGGCTCATTGGGCTCCGGTTAAAAGTAATGCATTATATAGTGAGTAAGGGGCCAATTTTGGGACACAGCCGCTGTAATTAAATGCAGCCTGAAACATTGAGGAAAAACCCAGCAGAAAACCCAGCAAATGAGACAGTCAGTGCAAATCTTAAAAACATGAATCATGATGTTGTTCCTTTTATGTCTTGAAATAAACATTAAGTGTACTCTTATTCAGACAGTACATGTGAATGGCCAAGTTGCGAAGATGGTGCTGACAGACATGGCAGCTCTGCTTCTAGCTTCTAAACAACTTTGCAGTATTTTGTTTTTGTGTGTGTTATTTCTTACATTATTAGCACACCATCCAATGCTTCTGAGTATATTACTATCTAATGTTCAGTCTCTGGACAATAAAGTAGACTAGCTCAGAGCGAGGATATCCTTCCAGAGAGACATCAGGGACTGTAACATATTCTGTTTCACAAAATCATGGCTCTCCAGATATACTGTCCCCGTCCACACAGCCAGCTGGGTTCTCAGTCCATCTCTCTCCAGATATACTGTCCCCATCATACAGCCAGCTGGGTTCTCAGTCCATCTCTCTCCAGATATACTGTCCCCGTCCACACAGCCAGCTGGGTTCTCAGTCCATCTCTCTCCAGATATACTGTCCCCATCATACAGCCAGCTGGGTTCTCAGTCCATCTCTCTCCAGATATACTGTCCCCGTCCACACAGCCAGCTGGGTTCTCAGTCCATCTCTCTCCAGATATACTGTCCCCATCATACAGCCAGCTGGGTTCTCAGTCCATCTCTCTCCAGATATACTGTCCCCGTCCATACAGCCAGCTGGGTTCTCAGTCCATCTCTCTCCAGATATACTGTCCCCGTCATACAGCCAGCTGAGTTCTCAGTCCATCTCTCTCCCGATATACTGTCCCCATCCATACAGCCAGCTGGGTTCTCAGTCCATCTTTCTCCAGATATACTGTCCCCGTCCATACAGCCAGCTGGGTTCTCAGTATCTTTGACAGATACTCCAATCTCCTCTGTGGACCTTTGCAGCTCCTTCAGGGTTATCTTCGGTCTCTCTGTTGCCTCTCTGATTAATGCCCTCCTGGTCTGTGAGTTTTGGTGGGCAGCCCTCTCTTGGCAGGTTTGTTGTGGTGCCGTATTCTTTCCATGTTTTAATAATGGATTTAATGGTGCTCCATGGGATGTTCAAAGTTTCGTATATTTTTTTATTACCCAACCCTGATCTGTACTTCTCCACAACTTTGTCCCTGACCTGTTTGGAGAGTTCCTTGGTCTTCATGGTGTCGCTTGCTTGGTGGTGCCCCTTGCTTAGTCGTGTTGCAGACTCTGGGGCCTTTCAGTACAGGTGTATATATACTGAGATCATGTGACAGATCATGTGACACTTAGATTGCACACAGGTGGACTTTATTTAACGACTTATGTGACTTCTGAAGGTAATTGGTTGCACCAGATCTAATTTAGGGGCTTCATAGCAAAGGGGGTGAATACATATGCACGCACAACTTTTCCGTTTTGAATAAAAAAAAAAAAATTAACAAGTTATTTTGTGTATGTCCATTACATAAAATCCAACTCCATTTAAATTACAGGTTGTAATGCAACAAAATAGGAAAAACACCTAGGGGGATGAATACTTTTGCAAGGCACTGTAACCATGGCAAGGTGACTGGGACTGGTAGGAAACAACACCTTCACTTAGCTGATCCTCAACACAGGGGCCCCACAAGGGTCCGTGCTCAGCGTCCTCCTGTACTCCCTGTTCACCCATGACTCCGTGGCCATGCACGCCCCCAACTCAATCATCAAGTTTGCTGATTACCAACAATGACAAAACAGCCTACAGGGAGGAGGTGAGGGCCCTGGCGGAGTAGTGCCAGGAAAATAACCTCACGTCAACAAAACAAAGGAGCTAATTGTGGACAGGAAACAGAGGAGGGAGCACACCCCTATCCACATCGATGGGACAGCAGTGGAGAAGTTGAAAAGCTGAAAAACGTACACATCACCACACAAACAGTGTGGTGAAAAAGGTGCAACAGCGAGAAAAAAACTTCACCCAGATTTTTTGCACCATTGGAAAATCTAAATGTACTGTTTGAAAATTTGAAGACGTTTGTTGAATATATTTTTGTAACATATTTTTTATGTGAATCACATATATATTTGGCGTACCCCCGACGGCATTGTGCATACCCCTGCAGGTATTCCCCAGTTGACTACACATTACAGTGGTAATGAGAAGGTCCACTGTCTGAACTGCAGTACCCAGTACAACATTATAATGGTAATGAGAAGGTCCACTGTCTGAACTGCAGTACCCAGTACAACATTATAATGGTAATGAGAAGGTCCATTGTCTGAACTGCAGTACCCAGTACAACATTATAATGGTAATGAGAAGGTCCATTGTCTGAACTGCAGTACCCAGTACAACATTATAATGGTAATGAGAAGGTCCATTGTCTGAACTGCAGTACCCAGTACAACATTATAATGGTAATGAGAAGGTCCACTGTCTGAACTGCAATACCCAGTACAACATTATAATGGTAATGAGAAGGTCCACTGTCTGAACTGCAGTACCCAGTACAACATTATAATGGTAATGAGAAGGTCCACTGTCTGAACTGCAGTACCCAGTACAACATTATAATGGTAATGAGAAGGTCCACTGTCTGAACTGCAGTACCCAGTACAACATTATAATGGTAATGAGAAGGTCCACTGTCTGAGGGTCAATAGGATCACATCTCATTTCATTTTATCTATCTGAAACATGTGAGTAACCAAGTTGAAACCCACAGACAGGCAGGGAGAGTTTGACCTTGAAGAACTTTAGTTAATCATCAGAATGACCCGTCCCCATCTGTCTATCTGCTTTATCTGTCTGTCTGCCTTGTCTGTCTGTCTACCTTGTCTGTCTGTCTGCCTTGTCTGCCTTGTCTGCCTTGTCTGTCTGTCTGTCTGTCTGTCTGTCTGTCTGTCTGTCTGTCTGTCTGTCTGTCTGTCTGTCTGTCTGCTTTATCTGTCTGTCTACCTTATCTGTCTGCCTTATCTGTCTGTCTGTCTGCTTTATCTGTCTGTCTGCTTTATCTGTCTGCCTTATCTGTCTGTCTGTCTGTCTGCCTTGTCTGTCTGTCTGCTTGCTTTGTCTGTCTGTCTGCGTTATCTGTCTGTCTGCCTTATCTGTCTGCCTTATCTGTCTGTCTGTCTGCTTTATCTGTCTGTCTGCTTTATCTGTCTGCCTTATCTGTCTGTCTGTCTGCTTTATCTGTCTGTCTGTCTGCTTTATCTGTGCCTAAAATATGTATTTTTCTCCCTCCCACTGTCTGTGTGTGCTGGCATGCACGTTTTTGTGTGTATGTGTGTGAGAGAGTGTGCGTGTGTTTGTCTGGGCCTCAGTGTGGGCCTGAGTGTGGGCCTGAGTGTGTGTGTGTGTGTTTGTCATTCCTACCCCTTTTTACCCTCTCTGATTCTATCTCTCCCTTCCAGTCTGAGGCCAAACCTTGTGTTCCTCATGTCGTTAAATGCTTCCCAATTCCATTTCAGGGAAATGTGACACCGTGTTCATCTCAAATCGCACCTTATTTCATACGTAGTGCACTACTTTTTGACCAGGGCCCTTAGCAGAGCTTCCGGGCCTAGTCTGCCAGGACCTCTATTTGAAACAGGGTCTGATAATTATGGACCTTACCTGGGCTGTCTCATCTGGCTGTGTCCCCAGTCAGTCACAGCTGGAGCCCACTGCCTGGTTATTCTGTCCCAACAGGTTGTACAACGTTGCATCCCAAATGCCACCCTATTCTCTACTATAGGCCTGGTCAAAAATATTTTATTTTAACTGTTCAAGTCAGTTAGAAGTTAAGAACAAATTAACTGCCTTGTTCAGGAGCAGAACGACAGATTTGTACCCTGTCAGCTCAGGGATTCAAACTGCAACCTTTCGGTTACTGGCCCAACGCTCTAACCACTAGGCTACCCTGCTGCCCCGAGGATAGCCTAGTGCACTACATGGAAAATAGGTGTGCTATCTGGAATAAATCCAACACCTGACATGTCCCTGCATGAATATGAGGCAGCTGTACAATGTTTTATCCTGATGCCAGCTTGGTCCCATGTCTTCATGTAAAAACAGCTTTATAATGTTTTATCCTGATGCCAGCTTGGTCCCATGTCTTCATGTAAAACAGCTTTATAATGTTTTATCCTGATGCCAGCTTGGTCCCATGTCTTCATGTAAAACAGCTTTATAATGTTTTATCCTGATGCCAGCTTGGTCCCATGTCTTCATGTAAAACAGCTTTATAATGTTTTATCCTGATGCCAGCTTGGTCCCATGTCTTCATGTAAAACAGCTTTATAATGTTTTATCCTGATGCCAGCTTGGTCCCATGTCTTCATGTAAAACAGCTTTATAATGTTTTATCCTGATGCCAGCTTGGTCCCATGTCTTCATGTAAATCAGAGCTCTCAGGTAGGTCATACTTCCAGGCCTGAACCATTAAATAAATAGAATGAAAGCTCAATCTTGTTTGAGGCTCAGAGTTGAAGAACTCATGCATGATTATGTTGTTTTTTGACAAATTATTTTGCTTTGAAACGCGTCAGCAATAAACATCATTAAAAATAATTAAGCTTCCGTCGTTTTTCAACCACAGGATGTACATGTGCATGATGGTGAAAGTTATTCTACTGTAGCTAAACTGACACTCACAGCTACTGTAATTAACACCTTAGTGTGACCGTGAGGTAGAAATGTCTATTTTTGATAAATACATGCAAATACATGCTTTAGGTCTGCCAAGCAATTACTGAACTTCTCCCAATGTTTCTCCCTTCCATTTCCTCTACTGGTTACTGCCCTGCTGCCAAACCATCCCCACACAGGGGAGAGGAGAGGAGAGGAGAGGAGAGGAGAGGAGAGGAGAGGAGAGGAGAGGAGAGGAGAGGAGAGGAGAGGAGCATCTCTCCTACAGAGAGGAGAACAGAACAGTAAAGCAGGGTCTGCCTCTCTCTGTATCCTTGCCAAATATGTCGCTGTGGCTCAGCAGCTGACAGAAGGACTTATCTGATTCACCCCCTGCAGAGGCAAATGGCCATCGTTATCTTCCTCTTGTGGGGCAGCTTCTGGTTTTAGATGCCCACAATGTATTAACACCTTCCTCATCTCACACTTTAATAACACCTTCCTCATCTTCCTCCCCTCATACTTTAATGACACCTTCCTCGTCTCATACCTTAATAACACCTTCCTCGTCTTCCTCATCTTCCTCATCTCATACTTTAATAACATCTTTCTCATCGTCCTCATCTTTCTCATCTCACATTTTAATAACACCTTCCTCATCTTCCTCACCTCATACTTTAATAACACCTTCCTCATCTCATACTTTAATTACACCTTCCTCATCTTCCTCAACTCATACTTTAATAACACCTTCCTCATCTTCCTCATCTCACACGTTAATTAATAACACCTTCCTCATCTTCCTCATCTCACACGTTAATTAATTACACCTTCCTCATCTTCCTCATCTCACTTCTCCTGGGCAGGTAGCCTAGTTGTTAGTGTTGAGCCAGTAACCGAAAGGTTGCTGGATCGAATCCCCGAGCTGACAAGGTAGAAATCTGTCGTTCTGCCCCTGATGAAGGCAGTTAACTCACTGTTCCCCGGGCTCCGACGACGTGGATGTCGATTATGGCAGCCCCCTGCACCTCTCTGATTCAGAGGGGTTGGGTTAAATGCGGAAGACACATTTCAGTTGAATGCATTCAGTTGTACAACTGACTAGGCATCCCCCCTTTCCCTTTCCTCATCTCACACTTTAATAACAGCTTCCTCGTCTCACATCAGCTGTGGCTCTAAACTGTGCAGGGCCCACTGAGCTCATCTATGATATCAGGTGTGTTATCACACACACACACACACACACACATATCCCCCTAAACTGAGCCAACTGGGCTCATGTGTACTATCAGTCATGTTATCAGCATACATAACGGTAGTGATGGATTCAGATACCATAGAGATCATAATGATAAAGTCTTTCCATGGCTGCCCTCAAGCTATACTGCTGATAACAAACAATATTTCTTACAAACGTTTTTTTTGTTTTTTTTCAACTTAAATCCCTTCCAAGGTTACGCCTTCCTCTGGTTTTCTATAACATGAGAAAAATTAAGAAAAGTTTTGACACAAAAAGGGTGTAAGATATGGAGGTATTAGAACACATAACGTCCTTCAGTCCAAAACCTCAGTTAAATTTTGATTTCTTTTGACTTTTCTTTTGACTTTTGAAAGCCTTTCTATGACTAAGAGATAAACAAACACATTGAAACTCTGGTTGGGTGACTGATTGACAAAGTCTTCTATTGAAGTGAAGGCTATAGTGGTCGTCAAACATTTACAAGTCTCATTAAAATACAGTAACCTGTCAAAAGTTTGGATGCACCTACTCATTAAAGGGTTTTTCTTAATTTTTTTTTACTATTTTCTACATTGTTGAATAATAGTGAAGACATCAAAACTATGAAATAACACATATGGAATCACTTAGTAACCATATATTTAATATTTGAGATTCTTCGAAGTAGCCACCGTTTGCCTTGATGACAGCTTTGCACACTCTTGGCATTCTCTCAACCAGCTTCATGAGGTGGTCACCTGGAATGCATTTCAATTAACAGGTGTGCCTTTTTAAAAGTTAATTTGTGGAATTTCTTTCCTTCTTATTGTGTTTGAGCCAATCAGAGGGTTAGTATACAGAAGATAGCCCTATTTGGTAAAATACCATGTCCATGTTATGGCAAGAAGAGCTCAAATAAGTAAAGAGAAATGACAGTCCATCATTACATTAAGACATGAAGGTCAGTCAATGCGGAACATTTTAAGAACTTTGAAAGTTTTTTCAAGTGCAGTCGCAAAAACCATAAATTGCAATGATGAAACTGTCTCCCGTGAGGACTGCCACAGGAAAGGAAGACCCAGAGTTACCTCTGCTGCAGAGGATAAGTTCATTAGCATTAACTGCACCTCAGATTGCAGCCCAAAATAAATGCTTCACAGTTTGGGCTTAGTGGGACTATCATTAGTTTTTCAACAGGACAATGACCAAACACACCTTCAGGCTGTGTAAGGGTTATTTGACTAAGAAGGAGTGATGGAGTGTTGCATCAGATGCATGGCCTCCACAATCATTTGAACTCGTCCCAATTGAGATGGTTTGGGATGAGTTGGACCGCAGAGTGAAGGAAAAACAGCCAACAAGTGCTCAGCATATGTGAGATATGTGCATATGTGTATTCCTCATGAAGCTGGTTGAGAGAATGCCAAGAGTGTGCAAAGCTGTCATCAAGGCAAACGGTGGCTACTTTGAAGAATCTCAAATATTAAATACTTTGAAAAATATAAAATATAAAATACGTTCTACAGAAACAGTGTGAATACCTTTGAGTTTTAACATTTTCCTGTGTTAAACTCACTTAAGCCAACTTCATACCACACTCATTTGCTGTAATACCTTTCTAGTGAGAACAGAGGTATACAGGTAGTGTATTTCAGCACAGAGACACTGAGATCAAACACAGTGTTCAATCCTTAATGACCAGTGCTTTTGATGGTGTCCAGGCACCTGCTGAAAGCTATACCTGTCTGGATGGATGCTTGACGTGCACACACATCACACACGTCTCACACACACACACACATTCTCGGATGAGAGGGAGACAACAGATGGCAGTAACTTACTTTCAGCCGCCTGCTGAAAACCTCCAGACACACACTAGTCAAAAAACACACTAAATCCTTCCTAAATCAGCTTACACAGCAATGCTCTGTAATCCTTGTGTGATGTTCGCATCTATGGGACCCATTTCCAATGTTTACTACAAGAACAATGATACAATTCATTATTTTTTCAACCTGAGACTTATTGGCCTTGCCTCATTTTATGTGGAGAACATGTAAAAGGACCCATTTTTGTTCAGTGCACACTGTGTCCCCCCTACACATTTATATTACATATGTGGTGTTCTGGTCCACTGGGCCGAGGGTGATAAAAGTGTGGAAAAGTGTGTGTATAGGTGAAAACAAGTAAAAATTAAACAAAAAGGTTTGCTGTGTGCCTTCACTCTGTCTTCCTCCTCCCTGGGCCTGCTGTTTCAACATAGCACCAAGAACCTGCCTGTCTCCTGCTTTTCTCACACTCTTTACTCTTTGTAGTGTGTGAAACTACACAATGTCTTGTGGGAACCTGCAAAATGTTATTACAATACATTATTTCAATACATTGTAAAAAATGTAGAATTTTCCCACACTTTACCCCAGCCAGGTGCAAATTGGGGGAGGGACACAACACATAAATAGCGTTGCATGTGTTGCTCCTTACCACAATCAATCAGTATGGCAAAGATAATCTCTGCTCAGAGGGCCTTACAAATAGTTTTTGCAGAGAGAGAAGCTGGTGTGGAAGGAGCGTCTTCCACTTTGGAAGATGAAGAATTTTCAGAATTTGAGGATCATGTCTCTGTCAATTCAAAGTCTGACAGTGAGTTGGAAGAAGAGGATGAGATTGACCCTCAGCCAGCCCCAGGACCAGCCCGTCAGCAGCCAGCCCCAGGACCAGCCCGTCAGCAACCAGCCCCAGGACCAGCCCGTCAGCAACCAGCCCGTCAGCAGCTAGCCCCAGGACCAGCCCGTCAGCAGCCAGCCCCAGGACCAGCCCGTCATCAAAAAATTGTGAAATTTAATGGTCTTCTTGCCCAAGCAATGAGCCACCCCGCATAGCTGCCAATGTAATAAGGATGCAACCAGGGCCGACGCGGATGGCGGTTACTCATGTGGAGGACATAAAGTCTTGTTTTGAACTGTTCTTCCCAGACTCCATCCAGAAAATCATTCTGGACTGCACTAATTTGGAGGGAAGGCGTGTTTTTGGAGAGAGATGGAAGGAGATGGACCTAACTCATTTACATGCATACTTTGGGGTTCTTATCCTTGCTGGTGTTTTCCGTGCAACAATGTCTCTGGAAAACATTATTTTCAGGATTATCTGCTTCGATAACCGAGACACCAGACCAGCTCGGCGGCAGAGAGACAAGCTAGCTGCAATCAGGTCAGTGTGGGACAAGTGGGTGGACCGCCTTCCCCTATTTTACAACCCTGGGCCGAACATTACAGTTGATGAGCAGCTTATGCCATTTAGGGACCGCTGCCCCTTCAGGCAGTACATACCATGTAAACCCGCAAAATATGGAATCAATATCTGGGCTACCTGTGATGCTGCTTCATCATATGCATGGAACTTGGAAGTGTATATGAGGAAGCCAGATGGAGGAGCCACTGAGAAGATCCAAGGGATGCGAATTGTCCTGGACGTGACACAGGGACTCTGTGGCCACAACATCACATCACATGCAATAGAATCTGTGGCCAGGAACATGGAAAAACAGAAATCATAATGGATTACAATGCCACAAAAGGAGGGGTGGACAATTTAGACAAGCTGGAGAGCTGCAAAAGAAGAACCCTACATTGGCCACTTGTGATATTCTTCAACATCTTGGACATCTCGGCATACAACGCTTTGAAACCAGATTTCTTTTTTTTCACCTTTATTTAACCAGGTAGGCTAGTTGAGAACAAGTTCTCATTTACAACTGCACCCTGTCGAAGATAAAGCAAAGTAGTGCGACACAAACAACAACACAGAGTTACACATGGAATAAACAAACATACAGATAATAACACAAAAGACAAAAAAGTATATGTACAGTGTGTGCAAATGAGGTAAGATAAGGGAGGTAAGGCAATAAATTGGCCATAGTGGCGAAATAATTGCAATTTAGCCATTTAAACACTGGAGTGATAGATGTGCAGAAGACGAATGTGTAAGTAGAGATACTGGAGTG
The DNA here is from genome assembly GCF_901001165.1 of Salmo trutta. NCBI lineage: Eukaryota > Metazoa > Chordata > Actinopteri > Salmoniformes > Salmonidae > Salmo > Salmo trutta. The sequence goes on from NW_021822651.1 coordinate 224,273, forward strand.
CAAAGGAGAAAAAAAAATACAGTATGGGGATGAGGTAGTTGGATGGGCTATTTACAGATGGGCTATGAACAGGTGCAGTGATCTGTGAGCTGTTCTGACAGCTGCTGCTTAAAGTTAGTGAGGGAGAAATGGAGCAGAGGGAAGCTCCAGAGGAGATGCCTCTTTCTCAAGGAGATGGGCAAGGCATTGGTAAGACCTCAAATCCAGAGGAGGCAACATTTCCCAAGGACACCAGCTTCTGCAGCTATTGTGAGGAGGATTCAGGAGTAGAATGCTGGTGCCCCATTCGCCCGACCCACAAAACCAACAACTCCAATACCGGATGTAAGTGTGAGTGATGTTGTTGCGTGTGTGTGTATGTGTGTGTGTCTCCTACCTTGGCCTGCTGTAACTATATATGTGATTGAGTGAGTGAGATGTTAGTACAATTCCTGAACTAAGTGTTTACATCATTCTATATTGTAGCCGGTAGCAACAAGAAGAAGCGCTGCGATGTGTGTGGACCCAAGAGGGACAGGAAAACACAGAACACATGCATCAAGTGCAAGAAATACATTTGCAACACACACAGCAAAACTCTGTCTCTCATGTGGTGTGTAGACCCACCTTAATTTGTGTTCAATGGGACTAATTTATCATTTCCATAGAATACTGTATGTAAATTTGTCCTTCCAATTTGTTCAGTTCAAAGCAATAAACATCAGTAGTGATTAAAACCTTGTTTTATTTATATTGGTTCAAGATAGACATGATTTATTCCACCCATGTCTTGATTATAATTGATTTTTGTTTACAGAAACCACATTTTATTAAAAAAAACGAATAGTGCATTCATTGATAAATATGATCTAGCAGAGGTAAATGGAAAATATTAACCATGAACGCTGTAATTGATATAAGTCAACATCTAAGTATTAAGTATTTTTACGTAAATTGTTATGGCTCTATTGTTTTAAAAACCCTATAATGTTGTGGGTCCATCAGACTCAAAAACAATTGGGTGAATAACAAAAACATGAACACCACACAAGGGTTAACTAGAGTACCTCAATATGTCCAGTTATTGAGTTACAATAAGAGTTACTTAGCCCCAGGGTTAATGATGTCCAGTTATTGAGTTACAGTAACAGTTATTTAGCCCCAGGGTTAATGATGTCCAGTCATTGAGTTACAATAAGAGTTACTTAGCCCCAGGTTAATGATAGTTTAATGATAGTTTGCAAGCCTTGTCACATCCGACGTGCGTTGGAGCCTGTGTAGTATGTTTCGATCTTAGTCCTGTATTGATGCTTTGCCTGTTTGATGGTTCGTCTGAGGGGATAGCGGGATTTCTTATAAGCGACGTCATCGATGCAATTATTGATGAAGCCAGTGACTGATGTGGTGTACTCTTCAATGCCATCGGAAGATTCCCAGAACATATTCCAGTCTGTGCTAGCAAAACAGTCCTGTAGTTTAGCATCTGACCACTTTTTTATAGACCAAGTCACTGGTGCTTCCTGCTTTAATTTTAGCTTGTAAGTAGGTATCAGGAGGATAGAATTATGGTCAGATTTGCCAAATGGAGGGCGAGGGAGAGCTTTGTACTCTGTGTGTGGAGTAAAGGTCGAGTTTTTTTCTCCCTCTGGTTGCACATTTAACATGCTGATAGAATTTAGGTAAAACTGATTTAAGTTTCCCTGCATTAAAGTCCCCGGCCACTAGGAGCGCCGCCTCATTGAGTGTGGTTTTAGTGCCAGCATCGGTCTGTGGTGGTATGTAGACAGCTAAGAAAAATGTTGAGACTTCTTTAGATATTGTGCATCAGCTGTTGTTTACAAATATGCATAGGCCCCAGCCCCATGTCTTACCAGAGGCTGCTGTTCTATCCTGCCGATAGAGTGTATAACCCGCTAGCTGTATGTTCTTAATGTCGTCATTCAGCCACAACTCGGTGAGACATAAGATGTTACAGTTTTTAACCTGTTAGGGCTAGGGGGCAGTATTTACACAGCCGGATAAAAAATGTACCCGATTTAATCTGGTTATTACTACTGCCCAGAAACTAGAATATGCATAAAATTATTGGCTTTGGATGGAAAACACCCTAAAGTTTCTAAAACTGTTTGAATGGTGTCTGTGACTATAACAGAACTCATATGGCAGGCAAAAACCTGAGAAGATTCCTTACAGGAAGTGGCCTGTCTAACAATTTCTTGGGCTTCTTGGCTCTCTTTATTGAAAACTGAGGATCTTTGCTGTAACGTGACACTTCCTACGGCTCCCATAGGCTCTCAGAAACCGGGAAAAAGCTGAATGGTGGCTTTGCAGGCCCTGGCTGAAAAACATTAACGCGTTTGGATAGTGGTCGGTCAGAGTACTATGACACTGAGGCGCATGCATGAGGGGACACCATGTTTTTATTTTCTCTCTCTTTGTACTAAAACACGATTTCCCGGTCGGAATAGTATCGCTTTTTTACGAGAAAAATGGCATAAAAATGTATTTTAAACAGCGGTTGACATGCTTCGAAGTACAGTAATGGAAAATTTAGAATTGTTTTGTCACGAAACGCGTCGGGCGCGTCAGCCTTCTTTACCCTTTCGGATAGTGTCTTGAACGCACGAACAAAACGCCGCTATTTGGATATAACTAGGGATTATTTTGAACCAAACCAACATTTGTTATTGAAGTAGATGTCCTGGGAGTGCATTCTGACGAAGAACAGCAAAGGAAATAACATTTTTCTTATAGTAAATCTGACTTTGGTGAGGGCTAAACTTGGTTGGTGTCTAAATAGCTAGCCCTGTGATGCCGGGCTATCTACTTAGAATATTGTAAAATGTGCTTTCACCGAAAAGCTATTTTAAAATCGGACATAGCGAGTGCATAGAGGAGTTCTGTATCTATAATTCTTAAAATAATTCTTATGTTTTTTGTGAACGTTTATCGTGAGTCATTTAGTAAATTCACCGGAAGTTTGCGGGGGGTATGCTAGTTCTGAACGTCACATGCTAATGTAAAAAGCTGTTTTTTTATATAAATATGAACTTGATTGAACAAAAGATGCATGTATTGTATAACATAATGTCCTAGAAGTGTCATCTGATGAAGATCATCAAAGGTTAGTGCTGCATTTAGCTGTGGTTTTGTTTTTTGTGACATTATATGCTAGCTTGAAAAATGGGTGTCTGATTATTTCTGGCTGGGTACTCTGCTGACATAATCTAATGTTTTGCTTTCGCTGTAAAGCCTTTTTGAAATCGGACAGTGTGGTTAGATAAAGGAGAGTCTTGTCTTTAAAATGGTGTAAAATAGTCATATGTTTGAAAAATTGAAGTTTTGGGATTTTTGAGGAGTTTGTATTTCGCGCCACGCCTATCATTGGATATTGGAGCAGGTGTTCCGCTAGCGGAACGTCAAAATATTCCATTACCGTACTTCGAAGCATGTCAAACGCTGTTTAAAATCCATTTTTATGCAATTTTTCTCGTAAAATAGCGATAATATTCCGACCGGGAGACCTTGTTTTCTTTCAAAGACTGAAAATAGAAAATGGAGTCTTCACATGCACGCGTGACCCGTGTCTCATTGTTCTCAGAACGACCACTTTCCAAATGCCCTACTGTTTTTCGCCCAGGGACTGCAGAGTCATCCTTCCCCGTTCTGGCGCCTTCTGAGAGCCTATGGGAGCCTTAGAAAATATCACGTTACAGCAGAGATCCTCTATTTTCCATAAAGAGGCTATAGCAGGACAAGAAATGGTCAGAGAGGGCACTTCCTGTATGGAATCTTCTCAGTTTTTGGCCTGCCATATGAGTTCTGTTATACTCACAGACACCATTCAAACAGTTTTGGAAACTTTAGGGTGTTTTCTATCCACATCTACTAATTATATGCATATTCTAGTTTCTGGGCAGGAGTAATAACCAGATTAAATCAGGTACGTTTTTTATCCGGCCGTGAAAATACTGCCCCCTATCCTAAACAGGAATAAAGGGGTGATACGTTTTTAATATATTTTTTTTAATTTTCAAAATTTGACCATTGGGTCTTGACTTGATGTGCATTTGCAATATGAAAATTGACTGTGGAGCGCGCTCGCCATCTATTGGATTTTTGCTCTGTGACACTTGGCATTTGCCATATGACATTTGCAATAAGCTTTGAATTAAATGCCGTCCATTTGAGTGTTATTGGACACCGTGTATGTGTTTCGTACGGTGCCAATATGTTCCCATTCATTTTTGTCCATTTCAGGGGGGTATTCCCTTACATTATAAAGTACCTTGTCTGGGTAAAAATGTTATATCCTCAGGAACAAACGGAACCACTGACCAATGATTCAGAAATATAATCATGCAGAACTGTGGTTTGCATTATTTAAAGGGGAATTTCCCCCTGGGGGAAATCTGCACTTGTTTTCATCATATCCGAGGCATTTCTAGGTCAGTGAGATGTATTTCAGACATAACTGCCCAGGAGGAAGGCAGGTCTTAGCTTTGTGCGCTGAATGATATATGATGGCTTCCAATTGTATTGATGGGGAGAGCAAGCTCTGAAAAAAAATGTCATCCTGCTTTGTGGCACTCTATGTTATACAGATCACACTATAAGGCTCTATGTTATACTGATCACACTATGAGGCTCTATGTTATACTGATCGCACTATAAGGCTCTATGTTATACAGATCACACTATAAGGCTCTATGTGATACTAATCACACTATAAGGCTCTATGTTATACTGATCACAATTTAAGGTTCTATGTTAAACTGATCACATTATAGGGCTCTATGTTATACTGATCACACGCTCTATGTATACTGATCACATTATAAGGCTCTATGTTATACAGATCACACTATAAGGCTCTATGCTCTACTGATCACACCATAAGGCTCTATGTTATACTGATCACAGTATAAGGCTCTATGTTATACTGATCGCACTATAAGGCTCTATGTTATACAGATCACACTATAAGGCTCTATGTGATACTAATCACACTATAAGGTTCTATGTTATACTGATCACAATTTAAGGCTCTATGTTATACTGATCACATTATAAGGCTCTATGTTATACTGATCACACGCTCTATGTTATACTGATCACATTATAAGGCTCTATGTTATACTGATCACTCTATAAGGCTCTATGTTATACTGATCACATTATAAGGCTCTATGTTATACTGATCACATTATAAGGCTCTACTGATCACATTATAAGGCTCTATGCGCTACTGATCACATTATAAGGGTCTATGTTATACTGATCACACTATAAGGCTCTATGTTATACTAATCACATTATAAGGCTCTATGTTATACTGATCACACTTTAAGGCTCTATGTTATACTAATCACACTATAAGGCTCTATGTTATACTGATCACTCTATAAGGCTCTACTGATCACACTATAAGGCTCTATGCTCTACTGATCACATTATAAGGCTCTATGTTATACTGATCACACTATAAGGCTCTATGCTCTACTGATCACATTATAAGGCTCTATGTTATACTGATCACACTATAAGGCTCTGTGTTATCCTGATCACACTTTAAGGCTCTATGTTATACTGATCACACTATTAGGCTCTATGGTATACTGATCACACTATAAGGCTCCATGGTATACTGATCACACTACAAGGCTCTATGTTATATTGATCACACTATACGTTGTTGTGGTTGTAGATGTGGTTGTCCTTGTTCGATATCATCATTGGACGTCTTTCAGCTATGTTCCTATCGGCGGACTCATTGCTAAATATACAGGCAGATACATTTTTTTCAGTCTCTAAGACCACAACTTGTGTTGGGTGGTGCGTCATGCTCTGGCCAACATTGTTGGCTTTTTTGAAAACTGTAAGAACTGACCAGCAATGCCTTCAAGTGATTGCTCTGATCAACATGAATTCGATCATTGAGCATTTTTTTATGTTTTATTAGCTACATGGTGACATTCAACCATACATGTTTCAACCGGAATATAGCGAAAGGGTATTAGAAACAAAGAGTTGGATTTTGCTAACGTTAGAAGCTCAGCTATAGCCGATGCCAGCACCGAGAGGACAGATGACAAATATGGTGCCTAGCTAAGTAAGCAATTTTTCCTACATGCTACCTAGCTAGCTAGCTAACTTTAGTTTATCTACTGAAACCCATATCGAATATTGCTCGTTAACATACTACTGTGTTACAGTGTGGGAAAATCTAATATTTGTATGTTTGCTAACTTAGCTAGGTAGTTAGCTAGTTAGGTAGCTAAGTTTGCAGATCTTTTGTATGTCGATTGTAAAACCTCTTCTCTATTTAGTCATATATATAATGCTACTAAACAGCCATCTACAACATTACAACCAGCCAACTAAAGCTAGGTTTACTAGCAAACATTAGCACATGACTGGAGTTGCCTAGCTAATTAGCCTGGCACCTGGCACCTGCGCTACGCCTCAAGATTGTAACTTGTTAGCAAACATGTGTAACATCAGCAACTAAATAATTGTATTAGCTAGCTATGTAACATCATTGAAGAGGAAATGTTTCCGGCTGGGGCCGAGCCCGACCATGGTGCAATATAGGATCCAAGACAGATGTAAAAAACAAGTATTGTATATCCAACCAGCTACTGTTGACTAACCCCATTCTGTACAAATTTGCGCAACTGCGGCATTCAAACGAGGCTGCAATGAAAACTAAGGGGACTGTAGTGACCGTGTTGGCATCAAAACCTGGGGTGTGAACTGCGTTTCTATCCAAGCATTGATTGACATGGTAATGGCCCCATAGTATTGGAGAAAAGTTGAAAAAAACGGACCCCTCTGATGCTGTACGTTAAATTGTGATGAGTCATGACGTAACGTACAGCACGCATAATGCAACTCATTCTGTGTCGTACAGCCTCTCTCCACCAGGTGTAGCGCTTCTCTCGCAGATTAAAAACAAGAAAGGGACAGGGTAAGGGGACCTAGTCAATTGTACAACTGAATGTATTCATTTTTTTTGCGTCATCACTGCAAGCCATCATGACTCTCAAAAGCCGTGACAGCCGCTGTTTACTTCTGAAGATAACTTTAGCGCCACCCTAAAAACCATATAGGTATGTAATGGCACATTATATAAACTCTTTATAATGTTTAATTTACATTTTAGAGCTGATAAGTTGGACAGATCTGGTGAAAAAAGCAGTTTCCCCACACAGCTTATTTCCCCCTTTCCCTATGACAGAGTAGGTTTCGCTTCCCCACCTGGCATTTTTTAAAAGACCTGACGGAGCTCATTCTTCAATCATGTAGGGACAGACAGCATGAAGGTCTCGTCATTGATTTTGCTGGAAAGGGGAGAAATTGTGCTTTACCATGTAATTCATATTACAGTTGACCTGGAAGTATTATGGTTTTTGGGCGCTAAAATAAGGTCAATTGGCGATGTACAAAAGTGCGTTAGCTAACTATAGCTAGCTAAGTTTACTAGCAAACAGTGAGGAGAAACAATTTACTGTTGTAAATGTTATTAGAAAAAATATTTGTCTAAGCATGCCTAATAGACATGGTTGTAGGTAGATAATGTCTGCCTACCTACCTAGGTGCAAAGGTTGAGGGTTACGCCATATTTCTTTCTATTAGGTTAGATATTGTTGTAAATGTAATCTCTGTGCCTGTGCACATGTATGGTGTTCATATAGTCTATCCAAATGTTGATGTTAAGCTGACAGTTCAACTGTAATTTAAGCTACAATAGAGTATAATTGTATTTCTTTTCTTTTTTTATCTTAGAGACAATACCATGGTGCCATGGCTTATTCCTGGAGTGGTATTCTAGATACAGAAACAGAATTCCTTTGCTTCCGTGTCATTGTAGCAGAACTGTATCCCATGAACTGTACCCCTGTCTTAGACATTATTATGGATTTCAAGCAGATGACTCATGAGGAGCTGAATGCATGTTCATATAGTCTTCACTAATGTTGATGTTACGCTGACAGTTTGATCAAGATAACATTCCTCCCACCGCTTTGCAAGTATTCCCTGAGCTTTACTGCACTGATCATACTGTATTTTCCTGCTGTATGTTTCTTTGTGAATGGCAATTTCATCATGACCAACAGTTCTGTTAGCTACAGAGTGTTACACCAGATAATGTTATTTAACGAAATACTTTTTTGGTATCCATTACTGGGATCTACAGGATAGGTACTGTTTGGTGTAGCACATAGAATCTTCAACCAACCTTAGCAATGCCATCTTCGTCCACAATTCGGGGAAACAGGAGTCTCGTAAAATGTCCATGTCCAGTTGCAGGGGGTCAGTTTGAATTTAGAAAAGTATCTGCTGTTAAAATAATGAAGTAATCCAACAATGTGTACGCTTGCCATCTTGTCTATTTCAAGTCTTCTCTCATTGTCTCGAAAATCTTTAGGTAAATCACATTATCTGTTTTAACAATCTGTAGCTACAGTTCTCTGCACTAGTGTGTCTTTACACCTGAGACACACTCCGACACACTGAACTGTACTACACTGTTCATACAAAACAATGTGGATGTTACTTTTACCATATAAGATTATTGTTGAATACCCAGTTCTCTTCAGTTAACTGTAAAGAGTGTACACTCCCTTGTATTTTAGATTTTGACAAATAAACATTCTTAGGATATCGGGAATTTCTAGCATCTGTTTGATGTTACAGAGCCCTGTACAGCTTATCTTCTGTGAATCCATTAAGGCAGACAAATTTAGAAGATTTATAGAAAATATCCATATTTATTTGAAGGTGGTTCTACATCAGGGCTCTCCAGTCTTGTTCATGGAGATCTACCGTCCTGTAAGTTTTCACTTCAACCCTGTTCCTGGAGAGCAAACGTCCTGTAGGTTTTCACACCAACTCTGTTCCTAGAGAGCTACCGTCCTGTAGGTTTTCACTTCAACCCTGTTCCTGGAGATCTACCGTCCTGGAGGTTTTCACTTCAACCCTGTTCCTGGAGATCTACCGTCCTGGAGGTTTTCACTTCAACCCTATTCCTGGAGATCTACCATCCTGTAGGTTTTAACCCTAACCCTGTTCCTAGAGAGCTACCGTCCTGTAGGTTTTCACTCCAACCCTGTTCCTAGAGAGCTACCGTCCTGTAGGTTTTCACTCCAACCCTGTTCCTGGAGAGCTACTGTCCTGTAGGTTTTCACTCCAACCCTGTTCCTGGAGAGCTACTGTCCTGTAGGTTTTCACTCCAACCCTAATCTAGCACACCTGATTCTAATAATTGCCTGCTTGATAAGCTGAACCAGGTTAGTTAGAACTGGGGTTAAAGCAAAAACCTACAGGAGGGTAGCTCTCCAAGAACAGGGTTGGAGACCCCTGTCCTTCTTGCTCTTATGCTGAGCCACACTGGCTGCGTTTCCAAAGGCAACACAAATCTGTTATTTTTCCCACTAATTGGCTTAATCACATCAGATCTTTTTCAGAACTGATCTGATTTGTCAAAAGACAAATGAGTGAAAAAAAGATCAGAATTGGTCTGCTTGTGTAAACAGCCATAGTACTTTATTAGGCTTCGGTACACTGGCAATGGTGGTCTGGTGAAGCTGAGATTCTTTGTGCTTATGGTGAATGGGCTTGTCCTGTCTGCGGTCAACGGCCAGATGGATAAGACTCTGCTGAAAGTGGTGTAGGGCTTCTTAACCACCAACTGTTTTGTCCTCTTGCAGAATATTTGCTGGTACTGCATGTCTCCTGGAAAGACATGGTTGTGGTGTTAGCATTTTACATTTTTAGTGGAAGAGACGTAGGGAAACACGCCTTCGTTGGTAAAGGTGTCAACCGAATGGAACAAGCTAGCATATTATTTAGGGACAATGAGGGGACATTGGGAGCTGCTTAAGAGAGAAAAGATCAGTCAACAAAATGAATGGGCAAATTTAGCCCTCAGGCTAAAGAAGGTATCAAAAGTCTTAGGAAGGCAGTTCTTACACAGTATGAAGTGTTGTCTATGGGAGATTGAGGAGAAATGACACCTCAATCGCTCTCATACACAACAATACATTTACTGTCTAAGCCAGCGTTTCCCAAACTCGGTCCTGGGGACCCCAAGGGGTGCACATTTTTAACATTTCATCAAGCTTGGATTATTTGATTCAGCAGTGTAGTTGTAGGGGAAAAAAACAAAACATGTAACCCTTGGGGTGCCCAGGACCGAGTTTGGGAAACGCTGGTCTAAGCACAAACCTGCACAACCAAAACCCACTTCCTCATCTCAAAGTACTGTCTAAACCTCCCGGAGCCCATTGTCTTTGACAGATCCTTCTTGTTAATATAAAGTAAAAAAGGGTAAGTTCTGGCCACTACAATTTTTCTGATTTCATCAGTTAAGAAACGTGAGCAGTACTAAATTCATATGAGTAATACAAATTCTGATCTTTGAGTAAGGTATACTTACATTTTCATGTAAATCAACATAGTTATTTTTAATTTCTCTCTACATAAAAAAACACTAGTTAAATTAAACCAATATGGTGATGTGAACGCAACAATCTTTTTACGTCAAAGTTCCTTAAAACCTCTTGCGCATAGCATCCCGTAAGCGGGATCATTTTCCAGCGAAAACTCCTAGCGACATTAGCATAACGAAATTCAATTTTTTTTTTTTTCAAATATAGGGCTGTCTTATATCGTTTTATAGATACACCTCTCTTGAATCGACCTTCGTTGTCCGATTTCAAAAAGGTTTTACAGGAAAAGCACAATATTAGATTATGTTAGAGGAGTACTTTGTAAAAATTGCATCATATGAATTTTCCAACCAAGCACATGCATCACATATAACCAAAAAACAGCTAAATGCAGCACTAACCTTTTACAAACTTCATCAGATGACACACCTAGGACATCATGTTACACACAGCATGCAATCTTTTGTTCAATAAAGGTCATATTTCTATATAAAAACAGCATTTTACATCGGCACTGACGTTGAGTAACTATTTTCCCATAAAATGCGTCCCGGGAAACAGTGCTACAATTTTATAAATTACTATTCGAAAACGATTTTTTTTTTATATTGTCAATCTAAGATTTATAGATGAATATCTCTTGAAAACACCTGTCATAACAGATTTTAAATTAACTTTACAGGGTAATCACACTTTGAGATCAAATGGGATGCGATACCCCAGAAAATGAGCTCCAAAGCCTAGCTCGGCGCCATCTTTGAACAATTGCAAATCACATCTGATCTTGTATAATATCGCCAATAATCCCTCACCTTTAGTTGTCTTCATCAGAAAGCACTTCCCGATATCCCAGGTCCATGACAAATGTATTTTCGGTCGAAAAAGTCCATGCTTTATGTTCCATTAGCTTCCTGTTGTTAGCGCGTCCTAAGGCTGTAATCAAATGTTGATCCGTGCGCGGCACCTGTCTAACGCAAAATGACTGTTTGCTATTAGTTAGGGTCGTTCAAACATGTCAAACGTTGTATAAAATAATCGTCAGGGCCTGTTTCAACAAGAGAGCCAATCAGATTCGAGTGGGACGATTTCATTGTGTTTCAAAAGGTTTCCAAAGGTGGGGGCAGACACGGCCGCCGACGTCACAATGCTGATGGCCCTACTACTGTGACCAATTGCCACATCGTCTCTTTCACTGAGTTTCTACCGCAGAACCCTCAAAACACTTTGTAAAGACTGGGGACATCTAGTGGAAGCACTGGAAAGTGCTCAATTATCATTATTTCACATTGTGAATTATAGGTAAGGCTGTGAAGTCGAGTCGACAATTCAGATTCCCACTTCCTGGTTCAATCGGTCTCGGGGTTTTGACTGCCATACGAGTTCTGTTATACTCACAGACACCATTCAAACAGTTTTAGAAAATTTAGGGTGTTTTCTATCCATATAAAATAAGTATATGCATGTCCTAGCTTCTGACTTTGATTAGTAGGCCGTTGAAAATGGGAACGATTTTTTTTCAAAATGCGCTGTGGCGCCCCCTATCCTAGGGTAACGTCAAGATATAGTTGCAATACTTTAGATGTTTGAGTCCACCTTACTTAAAAATTGTAATTTACTATTACTCAAATGTAACTGTAAGTTTACTTAAAACATTTTAGGAAACTGATTACCAATTTCTTTTAAATTAGCCTTAACTCAAATATAAAGATTAAATACAAAACAATGAGTTAACTCAAATATAAAGAGTAAATACAAAACAGAGAGTTAACTACACTGAAAAAGCAGAACACTTCAAAAGACCAAAAAAACCCACTTAATTGCACATGAAACACATTGTCAAATTCAAAGTGTATGTGTGAAAAAACGTATTCAACCCTCTAAGACAATACAAGTTTTGTAATGCTTAGGTTGTTACAACTGTACTGATATACAATGAAATAGGGTGCAGGCCAGGCAGCAGGCTGTTAGCCAGCCTGCCAGCTTAGTGGAGTCTGCCACTAGCACAGTCAGCGTAGTCAGCTTAGCTTTCCCCATTGAGACTGTGTCTGTGCCTCGATCTAGGTTGGGCAAAATTAAAAATGGCGGTGTTCGCTTTAGTAATCTCACTAGTATAAAGACCTCCTCCATTCCTGCCATTATTGAAAGAGATTGTGATACTTCACATCTCAAAATTGGGTTACTTAATGTTAGATCCCTCACTTCCAAGCCAGTTATAGTCAATGAACTAATCACTGATCATAATCTTGATGTGATTGGCCTGACTGAAACATGGCTTAAGCCTGATGAATTTACTGTGTTAAATGAGGCCTCACCCCCTGGTTACACTAGTGACCATACCCCCCGTGCATCCGGCAAAGGCGGAGGTGTTGCTAACATTTACGATAGCAAATTTCAATTTACAAAAAAAAAAAAAAATGACGTTTTCGTCTTTTGAGCTTCTAGTCATGAAATCTATGCAGCCTACTCACTCACTTTTTATACCTACTGTTTACAGTCCTCCTGGGCCATATGCAGTGTTCCTCACTGAGTTCCCTGAATTCCTATCGGATCTTGTAGTCATAGCAGATAATATTCAAATTTTTGGTGACTTTAACATTCACATGGAAAAGTCCACAGACCCACTCCAAAAGGCCATCATCGACTCAGTGGGTTTTGTCCAACATGTCTCTGGACCTACTCACTGCCACAGTCATACTCTGGACCTAGTTTTGTCCCATGGAATAAATGTTGTGGATCTTAATGTTTTTTCTCATAATCCTGGATTATCGGACCACCATTTTATTGCGTTTACAATTGACACAAATAATCTGCTCAGACCCCAACCAAGGAGCATTAAAAGTCGTGCTATAAATTCTCAGACAACCCAAAGATTCCTTGATGCCCTTCCAGACTCCCTCTGCCTACCCAAGGACGTCAGAGGACAAAAATCAGTTAACCACCTAACCGAGGAACTCAATTTAACCTTGCGCAATACCCTAGATGCAGTTGCACCCCTAAAAATTAAAAACATCTGTCATAAGAAACTAGCTCCCTGGTATACAGAAAATACACGAGCTCTGAAGCAAGCTTCCAGAAAATTGGAACGGAAATGGCGCCACACAAAACTGGAAGTCTTCCGACTAGCTTGGAAAGACAGTACCGTGCAGTATCGAAGAGCCCTCACTGCTGCTCGATCATCCTATTTTTCCAACTTAATTGAGGAAAATAAGAACAATCCGAAATTTCTTTTTGATATTGTCGCAAAGCTAACTAAAAAGCAGCATTCGCAAATGGAGGATGGCTTTCACTTCAGCAGTAATACATTTATGAACTTCTTTGAGGAAAAGATCATGATCATTAGAAAGCAAATTAAGGACTCCTCTTTAAATCTGGGTATTCCTACCAAAGCTCCATTGTCCTGAGTCTGCACAACTCTGCCAGGACCTAGGATCAAGGGAGATACTAAAGTGTTTTAGTACTATATCTCTTGACACAATGATGAAAATAATCATGGCCTCCAAACCCTCAAGCTGCATACTGGACCCTATTCCAACTAAACTACTGAAAGAGCTGCTTCCTGTGCTTGGCCCTCCTATGTTGAACATAATAAACGGCTCTCTATCCACCGGATGTGTACCAAGCTCACTAAAAGTTGACCCAGAAATTATAAAAAACTATCGGCCTATATCGAATCTTACATTCCTCTCAAAATTTTTTGAAAAATATGTTGCACAGCAACTCACTGCCTTCCTGAAGATAAACAATGTATACGAAACGCTTCAGTCTGGTTTTAGACCCCATCATAGCACTGAGACTGCACTTGTGAAGGTGGTAAATGACCTTTTAATGACGTCAGACCGAGGCTCTGCATCTGTCCTCGTGCTCCTAGATCTTAGTGCCGCTTTTGATACCATCGATCACCACATTCTTTTGGAGCGATTGGAAACCCAAATTGGTCTACATGTACAAGTTCTGGCCTGGTTTAGATCTTATCTGTCGGAAAGATATCAGTTTGTCTTTGTGAATGGTTTGTCCTCTGACAAATCAATTGTAAATTTCGGTGTTCCTCAAGGTTCCGTTTTAGGACCACTATTGTTTTCACTATATATTTTACCTCTTGGGGATGTAATTCGAAAACATAATGTTAAATTTCACTGCTATGCGGACGACACACAGCTGTACATTTCAATGAAACATGGTGAAGCCCCAAAATTGACCTCGCTAGAAGCCTGTGTTTCAGACATAAGGAAGTGGATGGCTGCAAACTTTCTACTTTTAAACTCGGACAAAACAGAGATGCTTGTTCTAGGTCCCAAGAAACAAAGAGATCTTCTGTTGAATCTGACAATTAATCTGGATGGTTGTACAGTCGTCTCAAATAAAACTGTGAAGGACCTCGGCGTTACTCTGGACCCTGATCTCTCTTTTGAAGAACATATCAAGACTGTTTCAAGGACAGCTTTTTTCCATCTACGTAACATTGCAAAAATCAGAAACTTTCTGTCCAAAAATGACGCAGAAAAATGTATCCATGCTTTTGTTACTTCTAGGCTGGACTACTGCAATGCTCTACTTTCCGGCTACCCGGATAAAGCACTAAACAAACTTCAGTTAGTGCTAAATACGGCTGCTAGAATCCTGACTAGAACCCAAAAATTTGATCATATTACTCCAGTGCTCGCCTCCCTACACTGGCTTCCTGTTAAGGCAAGGGCTGATTTCAAGGTTTTACTGCTAACCTACAAAGCATTACATGGGCTTGCTCCTACCTATCTTTCCGATTTGGTCCCGCCGTACATACCTACACGTACGCTACGGTCACAAGACGCAGGCCTCCTAATTGTCCCTAGAATTTCTAAGCAAATGGCTGGAGGTAGGGCTTTCTCCTATAGAGCTCCATTTTTATGGAATGGTCTGCCTACCCATGTGAGAGACGCAGACTCAGTCTCAACCTTTAAGTCTTTACTGAAGACATCTCTTCAGTAGGTCCTAGTATATAGTCTGGCCCAGGAGTGTGAAGGTGAACGGAAAGGCTGGAGCAACGAACCGCCCTTGCTGTCTATGCCTTGCCGGTTCCCCTCTTTCCACTGGGATTCTCTGCCTCTAACCCTATTACAGGGGCTGAGTCACTGGCTTACTGGTGTTCTTCCATGCCATCCATGGGAGGGGTGCGTCACTTGAGTGGGTTGAGTCACTGACATGGTCTTCCTGTCTGGGTTGGCGCCCCCCCCCCCCCTTGGGTTGTGCCATGGCGGAGATCTTTGTGGGCTATACTCGGCCTTGTCTTAGGACGGTAAGTTGGTGGTTGTAGACATCCCTCTAGTGGTGTGGGGGCTGTGCTTTGGCAAAGTGGGTGGGGTTATATCCTGCCTGTTTGGCCCTGTCCGGGGGGTATCATCGGATGGGGCCACAGTGTCTTCTGATCCCTCCTGTCTCAGCCTCCAGTATTTATGCTGCAGCAGTTTATGTGTCGGGGGGCTAGGGTCAGTCTGTTACATCTGGAGTATTTCTCTTGTCTTATCCGGTGTCCTGTGTGAATTTAAATATGCTCTCTCTTTCTCTCTTTCTCTCGGAGGACCTGAGCCCTAGGACCATGCCTCAGGACAACCTGGCATGATGACTCCTTGCTGTCCCCAGTGTACCTGGCCATGCTGCTGCTCCAGTTTCAACTGTTCTGCCTGCGGCTACGGAACCCTGACCTGTTCACCGGACGTGCTTGTTGCACCCTCAACAACTACTATGATTATTAGTATTTGACCATGCTGGTCATTTATGAACATTTTAACATCTTGACCATGTTCTGTTATAATATCCACCCGGCACAGCCAGAAGAGGACTGGCCACCCCTCATAGCCTGGTTCCTCTCTAGGTTTCTTCCTAGGTTTTTGGCCTTTCTAGGGAGTTTTTCCTAGGGAGTTTTTCCTAGCCACCGTGCTTCTTTCACATGCATTGCTTGCTGTTTGGGGTTTTAGGCTGGGTTTCTGTACAGCACTTTGAGATTTCAGCTGATGTACGAAGGGCTATATAAAAAAAAAATATATATATTTGATATAAGTAGGACACGTGACATCCCTACAACTTTGAGAAAAAAACACTATTGGAGTTGTCTGAGGCGGCTATGCATACTCATGACATGAGGCTAATAGCATTTCTCTATATTGAATGCAGGTGGTTGGCGTCAACACCCCTCGTCAAATATTCAGAAAAGTATTATAATATCAAGATGCATCCACCAATCCGAAGAGAGGAATAGGCGGTAACTTGACAGCCCGCTGTTCCGCTCTGTGGACAATGAATCCCACTGTTAGGGTGAAGACATCTTGTCGTTATATCCAGTATCTCTGGTATGGCCTTAGCCCTGTCCACAGCACAGGAGATAAGGAGGAGATAAGGAGAAGTAGTCTTCCTTAGCCCTGTCCACAGCACAGGAGATACGGAGGAGATAAGGAGAAGTAGTCTTCCTTAGCCCTGTCCACAGCACAGGAGATAAGGAGGAGATAAGGAGAAGTAGTCTTCCTTAGCCCTGTCCACAGCACAGGAGATACGGAGGAGATAAGGAGAAGTAGTCTTCCTTAGCCCTGTCCACAGCACAGGAGATAAGGAGGAGATAAGGAGAAGTAGTCTTCCTTAGCCCTGTCCACAGCACAGGAGATACGGAGGAGATAAGGTGAAGTAGTCTTCCTTAGCCCTGTCCACAGCACAGGAGAGCACAGGAGAAAAGGAGGAGTAGTCTTTCTATAGCTTATTCCAACAGATTTATGGGGGGATATTTTCTAAATGAACTGAACTGATATGAAATGAAGAGAATTCATCTATTCATACATGTGCACACAAGTGACTTTTGTGCTGAGTTCAACCAGAAACTAATGTGCAAGCTTGAAAAAGATCAAGTACAAAGTAGATTTAGCCCCTGTAAATTCCAACTATAACTAATAACATGGGGGGGAGACATTTGACACTATACATGAACATAGCAGAACACTCCACCTCCTGATTGCATTATGTGCGTGATTACAACAATCACTGTCTCCTTATATGGGGTCCTTGCAAGTTTCCCCCCCTTTCCTTTAAAGGTTCACAGTAGCTCCACACCACAATAGAGAGCACAGAAGAGTCTATAGGCCTAGTACCTGTGAGAGTCTATAGGCCTAGTACCTGTGAGAGTCTATAGGCCTAGCACCTGTGAGAGTCTATAGGCCTAGCAACTGTGAGAGTATATAGGTCTAGCACCTGTGAGAGTGTATAGGCCTAGTACCTGAGAGAGTGTATAGGCCTAGTACCTGTGAGAGTGTATAGGCCTAGTACCTGTGAGAGTGTATAGGCCTAGTACCTGTGAGGGTGTGTGTGAAAGAGAAAGAGTGTGTGCACGTGTCAGTCACCCCACTGACTGTTGTAACGGCTGTCATAGAGAGGGGACCAAAGCACAGCGTGTTGATTGCTCATGATGAATTTATTAAACAATGAAACACTAGAAGAAAAAGAAACAAAACGAAAAGCCAACAGTTCCATCAGGTAACAAATAGAAAACAGAAAATATCTACCCACAAACACAGGTGGAAAAAAACCCTACTTAAGTATGATATCCAATTAGAGACAACGAGGACCAGCTGCCTCTAATTGGAGATCATCCCCGCCAAAAAACATAGAAATAGAAAACTAGAACTTAAACATAGAAATACAATACATAGAAAAACACAAAACACACCCTGTCACGCCCTGACCTATACCATAGAAAATAACATCTTACTATGGTCAGGACGTGACAATTGTTTACATCATCACTACAATTGTATAGAATAGTTTGTGCCATCAATAGTGACCTTAGATATACAGTAGTGTTAATAAAAGTGTGACAAACAAACAAAACAAAACAAAGGCAAAGTCTTCTCATGCTTTGTTGATTTCAAAAAAGCTTTAGACTCAATTTGGCATGAGGGCCTGCTATACAAATTGATGGTTAAAATGGGAAAAAAACACACACATTTCTTTCCAAAGGGCCGTGGGGTGAGACAGGGATTCAGCTTAAGCCCCACCCTCTTCAACATATATGTCAACGAATTGGCGAGGGCACTAGAACAGTCTGCAGCACCCGGCCTTACCCTACTAGAATCTGAAGTCAAATGTCTACTGTTTGCTGATGATCTGGTGCTTCTGTCCCCAACCAAGGAGGGCCTACAGAAGCACTGAGATCTTCTGCACAGATTCTGTCAGACCTGAGCCCTGATAGTAAATCTCAGTAAGACAAAAATAATGGTGTTCCAAAAAAGGTCCAGTCGCCAGGACCACGAATACAAATTCCATCTAGACACCGTTGCCCTAGAGCTCACAAAAAACTATACATACCTCGGCCTAAACATTAGAGCCACATGTAACTTCCACAAAGCTGTAAACGAGCTGAGAGACAAAGCAAGAAGGGTCCTCTATGCCATCAAAAGGAGCATAAAATTTGACATACCAATTAGGATCTGGCTAAAAATACTTGAATCAGTTATAGAACCCATTGCTCTTTATGGTTGTGAGGTCTGGGGTCCGCTCACCAACCAAGAATTCACAAAATGGGACAAACACCAAATTGAGACTCTGCATGCAGAATTCTGCAAAAATATCCTTAGAGTACAACGTAAAACATCAAATAATGCATGCAGAGCAGAATTAGGCTGATACCCGCTAATGATCAAAATCCAGAAAAGAGATGTTAAATTCTACAACCACCTAAAAAGAAGTGATTCCCAAACCTTCCATAACAAAGCCATCAACTACAGAGAAATTAACCTGGAGAAGAGTCCCTAAGCAAGCTGGTCCTGGGGCTCTGTTCATAAACACAAACAGACCCCAGAGAGCCCCAGGACAGCAACACAATTAGACCCAACCAAATCATGAGAAAACAAAAAGATAATTACTTGACACATTGGAAAGAATTACAAAAAAACTGAGCAAACTAGAATGCTATTTGGCCCTAAACAGAGAGTACACTGTGGCAGAATACCTGACCACTATGACTGACCCAAAATTAAGGAAGTCTTTGACTATGTACAGACTTAGTGGGCATAGCCTTGCAAGAGAAGACAGGCTATGTGCACACTGCCCACAAAATGAGGTGGAAACTAAGCTGCACTTCCTAACCTCCTGACAAATGTATGACCATATTAGAGACACATATTTCCCTTTGATTACACAGCCCATAAAGAATTCAGAAACAGATCCAATTTTGATAAACTCCCTATCTATTGGGTGAAATACCACCGTGTTATATCACAGCAGCAATATTTGTGACCTCTTGCCACAAGAAAAGGACAACCAGTGAAGAACAAACACCATTGTAAATAAAACCTATATTTATGTTTATTTATTGTCCCTTTTGTACTTTAACCATTTGCACATCATTACAACACTGTATATAGACATAATATGATATTATAAATGTCTTTAATCTTTTGGAACTTCTGTGAGTGTAATGTTTACTGTTTAATTTGAATTGTTAATTTCACTTTAGTTTTTTATCTATTTCACTTGCTTTGGCAATGTTAACATATGTTTCACATGCCAATAAAGCCCTTTGAAATGAATTGAGAGCACTTCACTGAACGCTCACAGCATCACAACACCAGCATCAACATACACTAACACCATTATACACAAGCATCAATAGACACTAGCATCAATATACACTAGCATCAATATACACTAGCATCAACAGACACTATCATCAATATACACTAGCATCAATATACACTAGCACCAATATACACTAGCATCAGTATACACTAGCATCAACAGACACTATCATCAATATACACTAGCGCCAATATACACTAGCACCAATATACACTAGCACCAATATACCATAGCATCAATAGACACTAGCACCAATAAACACTAGCATTAATAGACACTAGCATCAATATACACTAGCATCAATATACACTAGCATCAACAGACACTATCATCAATATACACTAGCACCAATATACACTAGCACCGATATACACTAGCACCGATATACACTAGCATCAATAGACACTAGCATCAACAGACACTAGTATTAATAGACACTAGCATCAATAGACACTAGCATCAATACACACTAGCACCAATATACACTAGCACCGATATACACTAGCACCGATATACACCAGCACCAATATACAATACCGCCAATATACACTAGCACCGATATACACTAGCACCGATATACACTAGCACCGATATACACCAGCACCGATATACACTAGCACCGATATACACTAGCACCGATATACACCAGCACCAATATACACTAGCACTGATATACACTAGCACCAATATACACTAGCACCGATATACACTGCACTGATATACACTAGCATCAATAAACACTAGCATCAACAGACACTAGTATTAATAGACACGAGCATCAATAGACACTAGCATCAATACACACAAGCACCAATATACATTAGCACACTAGCACTAGCACCGATATACACCAGCACCAATATACACTAACACCGATATACACTAGCACCAATATACACTAGCACCGATATACACTAGCACCGATATACACTAGCACCGATTTACACTAGCACCAATATACACTAGCATCAATATGCACTAGCGCCAATATACACTAGCATCAATATACACTAGCACCAATATACCCTAGCATCAATAGACACTAGCATCAATATAAACTAGCGTCAATGGACACAAGCATCAATATGCACTAGCATCAATGTACACTAGCACCAACATACCCTAGCATCAATAGACACTAGCATCAATAGACACTAGCACCAAAAGACACTAGCGCCAATAGACACTAGTATGAATATACACTAGCGCCAATATACACTAGCACCAATATACACTAGCACCAATATACCATAGCATCAATAGACACTAGCATCAATATACACTTGCACCAATATTAACTAGCACCAATATACACTAGCGCCAATATACACTAGCGCCAATATACACTAGCACCGATATGCACTAGCACCTATAGACACTAGCACCAATATACACTAGCACCAATATACACTAGCACCTATATACACTTGCACCTATAGGCACTAGCACCAATATACACTAGCATCAATATACAGTAGCATCAATAGACACTAGCACCAATATACAGTAGCATCAATAGACACTAGCACCAATATACACTAGCATCAATAGACACTAGCACCAATATACACTAGCATCAATTTACACTAGCACCAATATACTCTAGCATCAATATACACTAGCACCTATAGACACTAGCATCAATAGGTACTAGCACCAATATACACTAGCATCAATAGACACTAGCATCGATATACACTAGCACCAATATACACTAGCATCAATATACACTAGCATCAATAGACACTAGCATCAATATACACTAGCATCAATAGACACTAGCATCAATAGACACTAGCATCAATATACACTAGCACCTATAGACACTAGCACCAATATACACTAGCATCACTACACAAGCAGCAATAGATCATTCAAGAACTGGGTGTCTGGGTATCTGAAATGTCGGGCGTCGATCATACCTAACATAACAAGGAACCCCTCAGCAAGAGTGGAGAGGTTGGTCTCCACAACTTCACCCTTCAGGACAATGGCGATCAACAGGGTTGAAATGGACTGGATTTGGTGTTGTCATGGCTACCGCTGCATCTCCCACATCTGATTCGTCTGAATCCTCCAGCTGGAATAGATCAACAGGAAAATAACAGTCAGAAGACCTTTAAATTAGCACATCATACAGAAATTTCACCAAATATACTAGTGATTAGGTATATATTTTCTTGCCATATTGTTTTCATCCAACAATCACAGGTCTCATGTGTCTAGGAGATATGACAAGATGCTTCATGGGAAAGACATACATGTACATATAAACAACTGTTCCCTGCATATCTTGAAAAATCCTGAGGCATCTTCACACAGAGAATGATGGTTTGTCTAGTGTTGACATCAACTTCTTCATACATCATAAATCCTCAGGATGTCACCCAATGCCTCTGCTGTCCTTCCAGTCCAGAAACCGGGAGTGTGACAGTCAAGTTCCACGTAAAAGGTATTTGGCATTTCCTGGTTTGTAATCCTGTGGAACTCTGCATAGACCTACAACCAAAAATGACAAACGGGACAATAATACATGGTATTAGTATCAGTTATTTGTTTACATATTGTACACTCATGTAAGGCCATTCTATGATATGTGTGGAAAAATAAAGATCTTACCTGTGACTCAGAGCAGGCCAGAGGTCAAGGAATTCCTTCACAGGTGGGCTGTTGACGATCTCATGTCGTGATACATATAGAATAGACTGCATCTTAAGAAATAAAGAGGCTAAATTCGTATTGAGCTGAGTCCTCAATTAGACAGTGTCACTGAGATACTCAGGAGCATCAGGTGTATCTGAGCTCGGGCCAGGATATTTTTTCTGGCACATCATCTACATCTGTAGGGATTTTGATTTTTGATTCAGGGGGAGGGGTATTTGCACTTTCCTGACAGACCACATCACGGAAGTAAACTGACTGAATATTAGCTGGGTGTGTCTTACACAGTGGTGTAAAGTACTTTAAGTAAAAATACTTTAAAGTACTACTTAAGTAGATTTTTTGGTTATCTGTACTTTACTATTTATATTTTTCATAACTTTAACTTTTACTCCACTACATTCCTAAAGAAAATAATGTACTTTCTACTCTATACATTTTACCTGACACCCAAAGTACTCATTACATTTGGAATGCTTAGCGGCACAGGAAAATGATCTCAGACTTAAATGGTTCACAGACTTAAAGATACAATCCCTGGTCATCCCTACTGCATCTGATCAGGCAGACTCACTAAACACAAATGCTTTGTTGGAGTGTGCCCCTGGCTATCCGTACCTATTTAAAACAACAAAATCGTGCCATCTGGTTTGCTTAATATAAGAAATTTGAAATGATTTATAATCGTACTTTTACTTTTGATACTTAAGTCTATTTCAGCAATTACATTTACTTTTGATACTTAAGTATATTTAAACCAAATACTTTTAGACTTTTACTCAAGTAGTATTTTACTGGGTGACTTTCACTTTTTCTTGAGTCGTTTTCTATTAAGGTATCTTTACTTTTACTCAAGTATGAAAATTAGGTACTTTTTCCACCACTGGTCTTAGACTTGTGGACATTTATTGACGAGTACACATTGGTATAATAATAGCAATTCTTAAATGTATATTTTACTGTCTCGTGGTTCTTTAAGTGCCCCCTTATGTGACTGAAGAGAGTTGAATTGAAGGCACACAAGGGACAAATAAGACACCTGCTACTGACTGGTACCAACACTGGTCTGCTTAGTGTGAAACCATAACAGATACATTTTGAGGGCATTGGTTGACTGGAATGGGAAGATACAATCATTTTAAAGACACGGAAGTGGACTGGCCCTAGAAAAATGGCTGTGCTGCAAACACATTTGTTTCAGCAATACTGTCCTGGAGTGAGATGAGGCGGCACACAACTTACAGTTCCAACCCATCCTTCAATGGCACTGTAATAACAACACAAGGAGAAATACAAACAATAGCTAAATGGGAAATAATACATTTTTTAAATAGTTAAATAAAGGTTGAATTTAACATTTTAATTTAAATACACACACAAAATCATTGTTTACAGTGGAGCATGTCTCTATCATAGGCTTACCTTTAGTCACTTGGTAGCTGGGCCCAGCCGTGAAGTAATGTAAAAGTGGAGTGGTTTTAAATATGACAATTATCAGAACCAACCGATTTAACTCTTGTCATAATTACCCTTATTGACTATCAAACAATGAGCTTACATTTGTCATGCCCAAACATTTAGAACAATTTCTACATTTCTAAGAATGGCATTGAGTACATTGTATCATGGAAGCAGAACATTGACAGGCTTTCTCTGCAACATGCATGCATATGTTAGGACAACACACACACAAACCACAGCCAAATCAAATCAAGGTTTGTTTGTCACATGCGCCGGATACAACAGGTGTAGACCTTACAGTGAAATGCTTACTTACAGGCTCTAACCAATAGTGCAAAAAAGGTATTAGGTGAACAATAGGTAGGTAAAGAAATAAAACAACAGTAAAAAGACAGGCTATATACAGTAGCGAGGTTATAAAAGTAGCAAGGCTACATACAGACACCGGTTAGTCAGGCTGATTGAGGTAGTATGTACATGTAGATATGGTTAAAGTGACTATGCATATATGATGAACAGAGAGTAGCAGTAGCGTAAAAGAGGGGTTGGCGGGTGGTGGGTAGAGGGACACAATGCAGATAGCCCGGTTAGCCAATGTGCGGGACGACTGGTTGGTCGGCCCAAATGAGGTAGTATGTACATGAATGTATAGTTAAAGTGACTATGCATATATGATAAACAGAGAGTAGCAGCAGCATAAAAAGAGGGGTTGGGGGGGCACACAATGCAAATAGTCCGGGTAGCCATTTGATTACCTGTTCAGGAGTCTTATGGCTTGGGGGTAAAAACTGTTGAGAAGCCTTTTTGTCCTAGACTTGGCACTCCGGTACCGCTTGCCATGCGGTAGTAGAGAGATCAGTCTATGACTGGGGTGGCTGGGGTCTTTGAACATTTTTAGGGCCTTCCTCTGACACCGCCTGGTGTAGAGGTCCTGGATGGCATGCAGCTTAGCCCTGGGGATGTACAGGGCCGAACGCACAATCCTCTGTAGTGCCTTACGGTCAGAGGCCGAACAATTGCCATACCAGGCAATGATGCAACCAGTCAGGATGCTCTCGATGTTGCAACTGTAGAACCTTTCGAGGATCTCAAGACCCATGCCAAATCTTTTTAGTTTCCTGAGGGGGAATAGGCTTTGACGTGCCCTCTTCACGACTGTCTTGGTGTGTTTGGACCATTCTAGTTTGTTGTTGATGTGGACACCAAGGAACTTGAAGCTCTCAACCTGCTCCACTACAGCCCTGTCGATGAGAATGGGGGCGTGCTCGGTCCTCCTTTTCCTGTAGTCCACAATAACCTCCTTAGTCTTGGTTATGTTGAGGGATAGGTTGTTATTCTGGCACATCTGGGCCAGGTCTCTGACCTCCTCCCTATAGGCTGTCTCGTCGTTGTCGGTGATCAGGCCTACCACTGTTGTATCGTCTGCAAACTTAATGATGGTGTTGGAGTCGTGCCTGGCCATGCAGTCGTGGGTGAAAAGGGAGTACAGGAGGGGACTGAGCACGCACCCCTGTGGAGCTCCAGTGTTGAGGATCAGCGTGGCAGATGTGTTGCTACCTACCCTCACCACCTGGGGGCGGCCCGTCAGGAAGTCCAGGATCCAGTTGCAGAGGGAGGTGTTTAGTCCCAGGATCCTTAGCTTAGTGATGAGCTTTGAGGGAACTATGATGTTGAACGCTGAGCTGTAGTCAATGAACAGCATTCTCACATAAGTGTTCTTTTGTCCAGGTGGGAAAGGGCAGTGTGGAGTACAATATAGATTGCATCATCTGTGGATCTGTTTGGGCGGTATGCAAATTGGAGTGGGTTTCTGGGATAATGGTGTTGATGTGAGCCATTACCAACCTTTCAAAGCACTTCATGGCTACGGACATGAGTGCTACGGGTCTGTAGTCATTTAAGTAGGTTGTCTTAGTGTTCTTGGGCACAGGGACTATGGTGGTCTGCTTGAAACATGCTGGTATTACAGACTCAATCAGGGACATGTTGAAAATGTCAGTGAAGACACCTGCCAGTTGGTCAGCACATGCCTGGAGCACACGTCCTGGTAATCCGTCTGGCCCCGCAGCCTTGTGTATGTTAACCTGTTTAAAGGTCTTACTCATGTCGGCTACGGAGAGCGTGATCACACAGTCATCCGGAACAGCTGATGCTCTCATGCATGCCTCAGTGTTGCTTGCCTCGAAGCGAGCATTGAAGTGATTTAGCTCGTCTTGTAGGCCCATGTCACTGGGCAGCTTGCGGCTGCGCTTCCCTTTGTAGTCTGTAATAGTTTGCAAGCCCTGTGTCGTGTCTTTGGCTATGCCGGATTAAGTGATATGACATGCTAATTTATAAAATTATTTCTCCGTAATTAATATTACCTGATTAAGCTAATCATGTAAATGTAATTAACTAGAAAGTCGGGGCACCACAGAAGAACGTTTATAGAGCTGTTATCTTCTGAATAAACTCTTAAAATACTTAGTAATATTTTACATCGATAGCAGTCAATCTTATCTTATTTTCAATCTCATCATGAAAGTTATAAATTCTTGGTTATCTTCACGAACCCTGGCTAACAAGTTGAATCAGCAATACAAAATTGGGTTTAATTATATTATTTATTTACTAAATACCTAACTAATCACACAGAATTACAAATACACAGAATATATATGATGTCATACAGAAAACGTCCTGGTGAACGGAGCCTGTATCATGGCTGGTTACACAAAGGAAGGGGGTTGGGCTTGAATGGAAGAGCGGGAAGATTTAGGAACACAGAAACAGCAGCTATGCTATCGTAAATACATTATCTTATGCATTCTAAATTACCGCCCATTTGGAAAAGGAAAATGCAATAAATATTTACTCTGAGCTGCGCTTCGGTAGATTGGTCGTAGATGCTGGCCGTGGTTGGCCAACAGATCTTCCTGTTGTGTAGTGGAAGAATGTCAATGGTGGTGGTATCTTCGTCTGGTTGTTAGACTGGATCCGTCGTCCGTCCTTTCCTAGCCCACGTTAGCAGCGGCTAACTCAACGGCTAGGAAGTATCACTTCTGTAGTGAATAAGCTCAAAGTTCATACCAGTTCATACCATAGCTCACGCCGAGGTTGGCTTAGTTCTGTCCTTGATATGGTTTAGTTAACATGTCTGTCCTTATAACGTCGAGGCTGCAGACCTCTCGTACTGGAACCCGGAATGTCTTTTCGTCAAAGACTTATATAGTGGAGAGGGGAAAGGAGGGGTTTCATCGTTTATAACCCCATGTCTCTTCACAGGGTTGGCCACTGATCGGCAGGGCACTTTCCCTATGAAAACCCAATTCTCTCATTTGGAAGCTAAAATTACATTTAATCTCCTAACAAACAATTTCAATATCAAACATTTCAATTGCATAACAATTCCATGTGACTCTGATAACTAGAGGGTGTATACTTTCTCCGGTACAGTTTATGTTGTCCTGCCATCAATCATAATGTCTCAGATAACAATGAACTGACATACATACTCATTACGTTATCAAGCATATTTCCAACTGGTTTTATTAACAAAAGATGGTTCCTTTCCCCATTTGTTTGATGTTCCCAGACTCTCTATATTTAACACAGGCTATTCCAGTCCTTCAGTAGGGTCAGAGAGAGAGGGGAAGGGAGAAGGTATTTATGGGGGGGTCATAAACCTTACCCACAGGCCAACGTCATGACAGTCCCCCCATGTTGGGTTCAATCTTGCGATTAACCTGCATGTTGTAAACCAACATAAAAATGAACGTGGGTTGTCCTGGTTGTGGATCATCGTTGTGGTCCCCATCTGGCGGTCGACCCGGGTAGGGTGTCTGCAAATGAAGAAGAAGTCCGCTCCAAGGCTGTGCAGCGGATGTCCAGTTGGTGGTTGCTATTGCAGTCCCCCCTCTGGTGGTCGACCCGGGTAGGGTCTCTGCAAATGAAGATGTCCGTTCCATGACTCGGCAGCGGATGTCCGGATTGGGATCGCCGTTCCGGACCCGTCGTCTGGTCGTCCAGACTGGAATATCTGGGCAGTAACTTAGGCAGAGGTTAACAATGCACACACACTCATGAAATATATAATTACATTTCCTCCCAAATGAGCGGCATTGTGGCACTAACTGATGGTTGTATGGGGGAGTTGTTTATGGCTCTATCACTTTCTATGTGCCAAAGAAAATGAAACAAAATTAATGAAAGCATAAACAAAACAAAATAGTTATGCCACCTTAATCATCTAATTGGACTGTATTCTATCTACGTCCATGGTCTTGGCAAAATGACCCTATCATGGCATTGTCTAATGTCATATCTAGGACTTTCCTAATTTGCGGGGTGGCGCTTAGGGTACTATCCTAAGTTGACAACTATATGATAAGTCTACAGCTGTGAGGCACTAGTTTTGGGCAGTCTACAGGATGACCTATGGACTTCTGGTTAGAAAACTGGTGAGTGCTGTAGAGTCAAAGGCCTAGAAGTAAATGTTCAACTTTACTAAGGCTGGTATTTTGTTTGGACCCTTAAGTGATCCTAGCATAAATCCTAATTGGATGTTCCGTTGTGCATGTGCGTTTATGCTTACACAATCGCGCATGTCAAGGGAAGATAACCAAGTATCCTGGCAGATTACAACTTGTTCAGAATGAGTCTGACGTAGTCAGGTAATTTTCAGGTCAATGCCTGGAGGTCAGTCAGAATTGGTGTCAAGGGAGTCTGTAGTAGTTTTCTACAAGTCACGGTGTCTTCCACTATTGTAGTGGCGGTAGGTATGAAGTCTATTTCATAGCTATGTTATCCACGGAGGAGCTAACCTCACGACGGAAGTACTCTAAGTATTAGACCAGTCGTACGTGGTGTGATCATGGTTCATGACTTCTAATAACTTTTCTCCTGAACGGAGGGTTCTATTTATTAGTGGCATGTGTTAACCATTGGAGGAGTGCAATGGAGATTCCCTTCCCCGTGTTGCACTCTGAGTGACTCCTATGTCGCTATTATCAATAGCAATTTAACTTGTGAGGTTACTAATCCTCTTACTGAGTGTTGCTGGACTGACTGTGGTATTGGTACTGGTATTCAAGGGGTTCAGTTGTCCTACCGATTTATTCTGAAATATTATCTACCGGAACACATGATTGGAGCATATTACTAGTTGTATTGTAGTTGAACCTACACATGGCAAGGAATGATTATTGTTGCCATTTGTTTTGGAGGTGGCAAAGTCCACTGGACTTCCTTTACGACCAGTGTGGTACACCTCAGTACTATCTTAGATGTGTTCTAAGATAATCCCCGTCTAGGGGCCTGTCTGCTCCTCACTGTTCTCATAGGGGAGTTTACAACTAGATTTGATTTATGCTCTGGCGGCCTCGTACGGTGTTGTCCGTTGCCTCGACCCCCCCACCGGCCTCGATGAGGCTCATCATGGGTCTGGGCTACTATTCCCCCCCTTTGTGTCTCGGGACCCCCCCACCAGCGGGTGGTGTTGGTGTCCGAGGCGCAAACGAAAAGGTCGGACCCTATGTACGAGTTGTCAGTGGCCGCGTTATTATGAGAATGGCTGTAACCTTTCAACCAAATCTCCTGGTGTTTGTGCTTCAACACCCTCAGTGGCTGTCGAGGTCTGTCAGTCACCACCGCGTCCGCGTGTGGCAACCTCTCCAGTACCTGCAAACTGAGACGAGGATATCGGTCTGTGATATCGCAAAGTGTTTCACCAGTGGGAGTCATCGGGTCAGTTGCTGGACTGACGCCATTAGTGTCATTGTAAGGGGTGACAGTCCCCAACAAAGCAGGTGTATCATCGGAAGCAGAGTGTACTCTGCGCATCAATGTTTTTCTTGCTGAGACGGCCGCAGTGCTTGCGGAAGTGTCCGAAGGGCCAGAGAAGTTCATCTCAACTACCGTATTGCACGACTGCAAGAAGGAGGGAAGTTGCTCATTCACAGAGACAGCTGGCTCGAAATCATGAAAAGAAGGGTTAATCAGATTGGCTGATGGAATGTGTCGAGATATCGTAATATCTCCTTGGATCGGATTCTGCACCAAGAGGTTTCTACACGTCTTTTTCCCAAGGGGTGCTTTTGACAGATACCCCTCGTGAAGGACTGCGTTGCAGCTAGCGTTAGGGGAAGACAGTGTGGTCAGTGGAGAAGGCACTGTGGCCTGTGACCATACCTGGTTGGTTTTCCAATCCATCAATGGGAGTAACCGATCCATCAAGTCTGCTCCAAGTAGCAGGGTTACAGTTTCGAGGCTGGTAACATACACAGGATGAACGAGCGATACGTCCTGGAAGTGTAGTTTCAGCATGACTCTCAATGTGAGAGGCGAGGTAGTCTGAGTGACCCCTCGAAGTGTAGTGTCGCATCGTTCCACTTTTAACCAACGTTTAGTTGGCTTCAAAGCCCTTTTGAGCTCATCAAACAATGTTTGAGAGATGAGTGATATTGACGCACCCGAATCAATTAGCGCCTGACAAGCTAAGCAGTCCTCCAGGACTGTTTCCAGGTATGGCCGTTTAGATTCGTGGTTCGTGGACATATTCCCCACAAAGTGGAGTGGTCGTTCGCAACGACGTGATGTGCCATGTCTGTTCAAGATGGAAGCAGATTGACTTTTCCGATTTTGAGTGGGCTTGGCTTTAACTAAGCGTTTGACCTTTACCTTCGCAACTTTTGTATCGGAGTCTATAGACCAAGCCCGGGGGCTTGTTTCTTGATCAAGCGGGCCCTGGATAGGGTCTTGAAGGAGAGCGGGAGAAATTTGAACTTTAACGTCCATGCTATGGGTGTTAATTCCTGCGGACCTGGTGTCCGGTAATTCCCCGTCTAGTCCTTGTGACTTATCTTTTACCCTTTTCTCAAATTGTTCTCGCTTTAGTTCTTCCCGTAGTGGGACTTCTGGAGAACATTGGTCTACGTTTTGATCGTCCATCAACCCTTTGTTACCCTTGTGTTCTGACACTTTGTGTGGGTTGGGTACAGGAACGTAGCGAACAGGTCGATTGTAGCGGTAGTCGTTTTGAAGGCGACGTACTTTACAGTTATTTCGACCGCGGCGGTTATTGGAATCATGGTTTCGTGGTAGAAACTGTTGTTGTGCGTCAGCTCTCGACGCTACAATACCTGATAATGCACCCTCTAACTGGAGTGAGTGCTCCTGGTCAAACTTCAAAACCGAGTGGTCAGGGCTCTTAGCGTTGCGAGCTTTTGATGCCTCAAAAGCTGTGCTTGCAAGCTCTCTGAGTTGTATGATAGGCAAGCCAACGTGGGCTGCAGGGCCCAAGTAGGTAATGAAGGTGGGATACATGTTCGACAGAAACATTTGTTTTAATGGTAACAGCTCTTCCATTCCTGTTTCTGTGAGTAGGCCAAAGTAAGCTGAACGAAGCCTATGATAGAAAGCTTGTGGGTGTTCGTTTCGAGCTTGTTTGACCGTGTTAGCCAGTGAGCTATCGTGTTTGCGAGTCGCAGAACCACTGAATTCTAATTTCAAAGCTGTGGCAAGTTTAGCGTAGTCATTTAGCACGTGTTGCTGTTGTAGGCGAATGAACCTCGTCACGTGTCTATTCGACGTTCGCTTCAACAGGTAAACCCTGTCAGAACCCGTAGCGTTCGGGTAGCCATCCAACGCGTCCTCTATGTCAGCTAGGAACGTCTCAGTATCGTTTGGCTGACCTGGAACGGGGTCAAAGGTGGGGAAATTCTTGACGAGTTTGTCAAGGTATTCCGCGCCAAGCGGGCGGAGAGGGTTGGCTTCATCCTGTGGAGAAATTGGGGCCGAAAGGCCAAGAGGAGAAGCCAAGCTTTAGCTTTGTTGGCCAAGAGGCTCCATATTACTCAGTGCCGAATGGCCAAGAGGAGAAGACTGAGGGACACATGATGGATGCAATGTCTGAAACCTATCGTCTTCACTCCTTTGAGTACCGGACTCCGGTTGCTTGGATGGGTAGTCATGCTGTAGAGCGTGCCCATTCTGGACTTCCTCCAGCTGGTACCTAAGGGTGGTCTTATGCTGCATTGCAGAGTCCACTTGAGCGCTTAGAGTACCAATTTTGGACACGTGAGTGTCACACCTGCTCCTTTCGGTCTCAAACTTATCTGTCATGCTATGCAGATAGAGGTCTCGAGTACGGAGCGAGAGTTTCAGTGATGAGATTTCCTCTGCTTGCTTAGAAATCAATATTTCCATCCTCATCACCTGAGTTCTCTCATCATTCAATTGGTCAGCAACTTCAATAAGTTCTGCTGATTTATCATCCAACTTTGTCACTGTGTTCATTAACTGATCGTCTTTGTTCTGCAGCGCTTTGAGGAGCACCGTGTTATTTTGAGTAACATTCAACAAAACAGCGTGCATGTTGTCAAGTTGAGCGCTCCTGTTTGTAGATAACTCTTCAGATTTATCTAGTTTGGCGTGGACATCATCGTATTTAGTTTTGGCTAAATCGAGTTGTTCCTGTAGCATATGATTCTGTTGAAGAGCTTGTGCTCGTTCATCGTCATAAGTATTTGCAATTACTTTTAATTGTTCCGATTTCAAACGCAGTTCCTTGACTAGCAGAATGTTTTCATTTCCTGCTTTTGTCAATAGTTGCTCAGTTCTCTCCACCTGTGCCCTCATGTTAGCCATGTCTTGCACGTGCTTCAGCTGTGCACTGTGGTATTGGATCGATGCCAACCTTTGATGGCGATACATAAGTGCTAAAGTGGAGAGAACCGTCACAAAGCCTGTGTTTGATGGTTGATTTCGGACAGCGTTCGCAATTTCGGCTGATTTTTCACTAATGGCATAATTAGGGTTGGTATCGCTGCTGAGGTCAGAAATCAATCCTTTTATGGGTGGAGGTTCACTAATTAGTGGAGGAGTGGTGACCACCTCCTTTGGTAGCTTGCACATTATTAGAAAAATTTAGAGGAAAAATGTTCCTATTTTTTTTTTCAATGTTTGGGTTTGGAATTCATTGGAAGCTGCAAAGACAAGTTTAATCTATTTATAGATGTTGACGAACCATCAGGACTGTACCAGTAATGTGGAAGTTGGATGTGAATGAATTTGCAAAAGCAAATTGAATGAATTAATCAATGCCAATGATTAATCCTACCTGGGTAGGCTATCTGGGTATTAAACTTGAATTAACCTTAGAGGTTGCTTCATCCAGGTTAATATGAGAAGTTTTAAAACTTCTTGAGGCTACCTGGGACGTTAGCGTGCCACCTGTGGCGCACCCTATCAACAGCAGGTGCATTTCAAGAGCGGCAAATTTGAAACCAAATAAATGTACAAATTCAAATTTCTCAAACATACAACTAACTTACAGCCTTTGAAAGATAAACATCTTCTTAATCTAACCACGTTTACCGATTTCAAAAAGGTTTTACGGGGAAAGCATAAAGTTAGGTTATGTTAGGAGAGTACATTGACAATAGCGGTGTGCAATGCATTGTCGATTCAAAGACAGGCTTTACCAAAACCATACAATCAGCTAAAATTATGCACTAACCTTTTACAATCTCCATCAGATGACACTCCTAGGACATTTTGTTAGACAATGCATGCATTTTTAGTTCTATCAAGTTCATATTTATATCTAAAAACAGTGTTTTACTATGGCGTTGATGTTCAGGAAATCGTTTCCCTCCAATGCCGGCAGTCAAGTCATGACGACAAAATAATTAATTAATATTAGAAAACATTGCTAAAATATTATATTGTCATTCAAAGAATTATAGATTTACATCTCTTGAACGCAATGGACTTGTCAGATTTTAAATTAACCTTACTGGGAAATCACACTTTGCAATAATCTGAGCACTGCGCCAGAAAAATACGCATAGCGATACAGACTAACCGCCATGTTGGAGGAATCTAAAATCGAAAATACTATATAAATAATCCATTACCTTTGATTCTCTTCATCAGATGTCACTTCCAAAGAGTCCCAGGTCCATAACGAATGTAGTTTTGTTCAAAAAAGCTCATCATTTATGTCGAAAAACCTCCGTGTTGTAGCGCATGATCTAAGCCAGCCGGACTTCACTTCACTTCAAGAACGGAAAAAATATATTTCCGTTCGTTCAAACATGTCAAACGTTGTATCGCATAAATCATTAGGGCCTTTTTTAACCAGAACATGAATAAAATTCAAGGCGGACCATTGGGTTTTCTTTTAAAACGTTTCGGAATGAGAGTACCCACCATCAAATCGCGCGCCAGGGTGAATGATGGACCATCACGTTCCATGGCTCTTATTCGGTCAGATCTCACTGTAGAACACTCAAAACACTTTGTAAAGGCTGGGGACATCTTGTGGAAGCAATAGGAAGTGCCAGAATTTACCTCACCCCCTTTGTTTTTCAATGGCATAGGCTCAAAGTCAATTCAACACATCAGGTATCCACTTCCTGTCAGAATCTGTCTCAGGGTTTTGCCTGCCAAATGAGTTCTGTTATACTCACAGACACCATTCAAACAGTTTTTGAAACTTTAGGGTGTTTTCTATCCATATATAATAAGTATATGCATATTGTAGTTACTGGGTAGGTGTAGGAGGCATTTAAAAATGGGCACATCTTTTTTCAAAAAGTCTCAATACTGCCCCCTATACCCTAACAGGTTAAAAGTGTCTCATTTGATTGGAAGAACATTAAGGTATGTTCAACAATTTAACTTATTAAATTGAATGAGATGATAATCCCTACAATCTCCATTGATTGGATATCATAAGTGTAAACAGTAGATCCAATGTTGGCACACTTCCCACTATGGTACACTTCTTCCTTGGGCCGAAGCCACATGGGATTCCCGCTGGGGCGGGACTTCTGTCAGTACTGGATTACTGAATGGGTTTTGCAAAAACCAAATTTTACTGATTGATCAATTTTAATGATAAATCAAACCTGTATAGGCTATTTGGGATTTAAACTTTAATTAACCTGAGAGGTTTATTCATCTAGGTTAATGTGGAAAAAAAAGATTACAATGTCTCATTTAGAAAACTCATCAATTTGGATAATTTTTTTTTTAAAAGATCCACTTGAGAATGTAAATCTGGCAATTTCACTTATTAGTTCAACTGAATAAGACATCGATATCCGTCTGGATATCATGAGTAACGACTTGAGTGTCACCTGACTAATTATTTGAAGGAAAGTACTGGTGACTCTCATAGGGGAGTCTGCTGGCACACGTTGAAATCAACGGAAGTACCCAGGGCAGGACTTTCGTTCCGCAAGTCGGATGAATTACAATGTGGCACAAACAAAATGGCTGTTTTCCCTTTTGTTAGTTTAGCATCTCGAGCAAGCTAATGCTACATGATGCCTGAGAAATGCTCACATAGGATTCCCTTGGCAAGGGAAAGGTTTTACTTATAACGTATTATGTTCAAAACCTTTTCGGCGATATTTGACGATGTTTTAACCGGAACTCGCGGTAAACAACAAAATGCACCGTGGTCTCCTCGCATCGAAACGCGAGAGACAGACAAAGAGATACTTATAAACTGGTCAAGCTAATCTCTCCTAAATTTCAATCGGCTGGGTCTTTGTCCTCGCTCGAGAAATTAATAATGACCTAGCCAACACGCATCTGAAACGCGCGAGGCAGAAATAGCCCAGCGTTTGGCCAAACGCGCTATTTATCAGATAGCTTTATCAGCCCTCATACAGAACTGTATAGGGTATGCTACCCACTGACTACCTCAGAGCACAACACTGAGGCGATTCTCCAGAGCACACAGGCACCAATAATTCCGATCTACAATTCCCATAATGTATATAATCAACTTGGTATATTATGTAATCTGTTTTTCAATTTTATATAGGCTGAATCAAAATGAAAGCTTCATCCTATTTTAGATTCCTCGCACGGGGGCTCCATTATGTCGTGTCTTTGGCTATGCCGGATTAAGTGATATGACATGCTAATTTATAAAATTATTTCTCCGTAATTAATATTACCTGATTAAGCTAATCATGTAAATGTAATTAACTAGAAAGTCGGGGCACCACAGAAGAACGTTTATAGAGCTGTTATCTTCTGAATAAACTCTTAAAATACTTAGTAATATTTTACATCGATAGCAGTCAATCTTATCTTATTTTCAATCTCATCATGAAAGTTATAAATTCTTGGTTATCTTCACGAACCCTGGCTAACAAGTTGAATCAGCAATACAAAATTGGGTTTAATTATATTATTTATTTACTAAATACCTAACTAATCACACAGAATTACAAATACACAGAATATATATGATGTCATACAGAAAACGTCCTGGTGAACGGAGCCTGTATCATGGCTGGTTACACAAAGGAAGGGGGTTGGGCTTGAATGGAAGAGCGGGAAGATTTAGGAACACAGAAACAGCAGCTATGCTATCGTAAATACATTATCTTATGCATTCTAAATTACCGCCCATTTGGAAAAGGAAAATGCAATAAATATTTACTCTGAGCTGCGCTTCGGTAGATTGGTCGTAGATGCTGGCCGTGGTTGGCCAACAGATCTTCCTGTTGTGTAGTGGAAGAATGTCAATGGTGGTGGTATCTTCGTCTGGTTGTTAGACTGGATCCGTCGTCCGTCCTTTCCTAGCCCACGTTAGCAGCGGCTAACTCAACGGCTAGGAAGTATCACTTCTGTAGTGAATAAGCTCAAAGTTCATACCAGTTCATACCATAGCTCACGCCGAGGTTGGCTTAGTTCTGTCCTTGATATGGTTTAGTTAACATGTCTGTCCTTATAACGTCGAGGCTGCAGACCTCTCGTACTGGAACCCGGAATGTCTTTTCGTCAAAGACTTATATAGTGGAGAGGGGAAAGGAGGGGTTTCATCGTTTATAACCCCATGTCTCTTCACAGGGTTGGCCACTGATCGGCAGGGCACTTTCCCTATGAAAACCCAATTCTCTCATTTGGAAGCTAAAATTACATTTAATCTCCTAACAAACAATTTCAATATCAAACATTTCAATTGCATAACAATTCCATGTGACTCTGATAACTAGAGGGTGTATACTTTCTCCGGTACAGTTTATGTTGTCCTGCCATCAATCATAATGTCTCAGATAACAATGAACTGACATACATACTCATTACGTTATCAAGCATATTTCCAACTGGTTTTATTAACAAAAGATGGTTCCTTTCCCCATTTGTTTGATGTTCCCAGACTCTCTATATTTAACACAGGCTATTCCAGTCCTTCAGTAGGGTCAGAGAGAGAGGGGAAGGGAGAAGGTATTTATGGGGGGGTCATAAACCTTACCCACAGGCCAACGTCATGACACCTGCCACATAAGACGAACGTCGGAGCCGGTGTAGTATGATTCAATCTTAGCCCGGTATTGACGCTTTGCCTGTTTGATGGTTCGTTGCGGGGCATAGCAGGATTGCTTGTAAGCTTCCGGGTTAGAGTTCCGCACCTTGAAAGCGGCAGCTCTACCCTTTAGCTCAGTGCAAATGTTGCCTGTAATCCATGGCTTCTGGTTGGGGTATGCACGTACAGTCACTGTGGGGACGACGTCCTCAATACACTTATTGATAAAGCCAGTGACTAATGTGGTGTACTCCTCAATGCCATCGGAAAAATCCCGGAACATGTTCCAGTCGGTGATAGCAAAACAGTCCTGCAGTTTAGCATCTGCTTCATCTGACCACTTTCTTATAGACCGAGTCACTGGTACTTCCTGCTTTAATTTTTGCTTGTAAGGAGGAATCAGGAGGATTGAGTTGTGGTCGGATTTATCAACTGGAGGGAGAGCTTTGTACGCGTCTCTATGTGTGGAGTACAGGTGATCTATAATTTTTTTCCCCTCTGGTTGCATATTTAACATGTTGATAGAAATTTTGTAGAACTGATTTAAGTTTCCCTGCATTAAAGTCTCCAGCCACTAGGAGTGCCACCTCTGGGTGAGTGGTTTCCTGTTTGCTTATTTCCTTATACAGCTCACTGAGTGCGGTCTTAGTGCCAGCATCTGTCTGTGGTGGTAAATAAACAGCCACAAAAAGTATAGCTGAAAATTCTCTAGGCAAGTAGTGTGGCCTGCAATTTATCACAATATACTCTCATTCAGGTGAGTAAAATCTAGAGACTTCCTTAGATTTCGTGTACCAGCTGTTGTTAACAAATATGCAGAGACCGCCCCCCACTCATCTTCCTGGAGTGCGATGTTCTATCTTGCCGGTGCAGCGTATATCCCTCTAGCTGAATATCTATGTCGTCATTCAGCCACAATTTCGGGAAACATAGGATATTACAGTTTTTGATGTCCCGTTGGTAGGATATTCGTGATCGTATCTCGTCTAATTTATTGTCCAATGATTGCACGTTGACGAGTAGTATTGACGGTAACGGCAGCTTTCCCAGTCGCCTTCTCCGGGTCCTGACCAGGCATCCGGCGCTTTGTCCTCTGTACCTGCGTCACTTCCTCTTGCAAATAACGGGGATGTTGGTCCTGTGGGGTGTTTGGAGAATGTGTTGTGCGTCGTCCTTGTTGTAGAAAAAATCTTTGTCTAATCCGACGTGAGTGATCGCTGTCCTGATATCCAAAAGCTCTTTTTTGCCGTAAGATACGGTTGCAGAAACATTATGTACAAAATAAGATACAAATAACTGCTGCCTTTTCTTCCTGTGCCACTTTACTAATTCATGCACTTTGTTACTAGCTAGATAGCTAGCTAACTTTGCTAATTAGCTCGAGCTAATTAAAATCTGAAACTTTCATTTTGTCTCACTACCCAGCTAAGTGCATTTTTGTAAAACAAAAAATATTTACCTAGGCAAGTCAGTTAAAGGGATAGGCGTTCCGTCAGCGGTACACCTGTCAAAAACATCCGGGGAAATTGGAGGGAGCGCAATTCAAATAAATAATCGTAATATTAAACATTTATGAATATACAAGTATTTTATATTGGTTAAAAACTTCAATTATTGTTGATCTAACTGCATTGTCCGATTTACAATAGGCTTTACAGCTAAAGCATACCATGCGATTGTTTGAGGACGGCGCCCCACAACATATTTTTCAACCAGCACAGGCTTCATAAAATCACAAATAGCGATTAAATAATCACTTACTTTTTGAAAATCTTCCTCTTTTTGCAATCCCAAGGGTCCCAGCTACAAAAAGAATGGTCGTTTTGTTAGATGAAATCCTTCTTTGTCCCAAAAAGTCAGTTTAGTTGGCGCCATTGATTTCAGTAATCCACTCGTTCAACATGCAGACAAAGGAATCCAAAAAGCTACCGCTAAACTTTGATCAAACAAGTCAAACTATGTTTCTATTTAATCCTCAGGTACCATAAAATGTAATTAAACTATAACATTTCATACGGAATGAAGTATGTTCAATAGAAAAGGAAAATTACACCGACAGACTGATTTTCCACTGTGACTCCTTGTACCAAAACTCCAAATTCTTCCTCGTTTTGGAAGAAACAAGTCTGAAACCTTGAACAAAGACTGTTGACATCTAGTGGAAGCCATAGGAATTGCAATCTGGGAGCTGGAATTGCATAGGACCCATAGTTTTCCATTATAAGAGCCTGTGACCTCAAAAAGAAATTCTGGTTGGTTTTCTTTGGATTTTTGGCTACCATATCAATTGTATTATAGTCTCATACATTATCTTAACATTTCTACAAACGTCAAAGTGTTTTCTATCCAATGCTACCAATTATATGTATATCCTGGCTTCTCGGTAACAGGCAGTTTACTTTGGACACATCCGTCAGGCAGAAATTCTGAAAAAAGGAAGAAGCTTTAAAAGAACAAATTCTTATTTACAATGATGGCCTACCCCAGACAAACCCAGATGACACTGGGCCAAATGTGCACCGCCCTATGGGACTCCAGATCACAGCTGGATGTGATACAGCCTGGATTCAAACAAGGTACTGCAGTGACACTTCTTGCATTGAGATGCAGTGTCTTAGACCACTGAGACACTAACATTTTCTAGCTAACCACCTCGAGAAGCTAGCTAACAGGATCAAATAATTGTCTTCAAACCTCATGGCAAAGAATGATAGCGCCAGCACAGTGGCCACGTTTAAATAATAAATTAGTGTGCCTGCACAGTTAGTGAACCAAATTAGTGAACCAATTTAGCTAGCTAACGTTTACTGTGCACTGCACTGACTAGGTTAACGTTAGCTAGCTATCTAGCCTAGCAAATTGATGTTTTTTGAAGCCATGATTCAGAAAAAAAATCTTAATACATTTGACAACCTCTGACATATTCTATAGTTAAGCAGGATTTGTTTTTAGATGTTACATATCGTGATAAACTGCAACTCAGTTCCTTTCTCTCTTCTATTAGATTAAACAGGTCCTCTATTAGATTAAACAGGTCCTCTATGAGATTAAACAGGATCTCTATGAGATTAAACAGGTCCTCTATGAGATTTAACAGGTCCTCTATTAGATTCAACAGGTCTTCTATGAAATTAAACAGGTCCTCTATGAGATTAAACAGGTCCTCTATTAGATTAAACAGGTCCTCTATGAGATTAAACAGGTCCTCTATGAGATTAAACAGGTCCTCTATTAGATTAAATAGGTCCTCTATTAGATTCAACAGGTCCTCTATTTGTCACGTCCTGACCAGTGAAAAGGGTCATTTGCCATAGTAGAATGGTCAGGGCGTGGCAGGGGGGTTGTTTTGTGTGTTTTAGGGTTTGTTTGTTTCTAGGGGAATTTGTTCTAGTTTTCTATTTCTATGTTTCGTTTTCCATGTTTGGCCGAGTATGGTTTCCAATCAGAGACAGGTGTCTTTCGTTGTCTCTGATTGGAAGCCATACTTAGGCATCCTGTTTTCCTTTGGGTTTTGTGGGTGGTTGCTTTCTGTTTAGTTTGTTAGTTACCTGACAGAACTGTTTGGCTGTCGTTTGTTTTTTCTTTGTGAAGTGCTTTCATTAAAAGTAAAAGATGAGCACTCAACACGCTGCGCCTTGGTCTCTTCACTACGACGCCTGTGGCACTATTAGATTAAACAGGTCCTCAAGTCACTCACGAACAGCCAAGGCAAGTCACCTGGACTTTTTCTAGACTCAAAAACAATATCACAAGCCTCCTTAATTTAAAACATGTTATGCTGTTCATGTCAGTAATAAAATGAAAGTCCTGTGTGCTCAAATTAAATAAATGTTGTAATCACACAAAAGTGTCAATTTAGCACAACTACTTCACCAATATTGTGTTGCCCTCAATCAAATAAATCTGTGTATTTAACTGTCCGGGTTTACAGTGTAGTAGCCCTTTGCATGGGGCTTTTTGTAGTCTTTTGTATTGTGTTTAGAGAATCTGCAGAGAGAAGAATGAGGTGGTTGTGTCATTACTGTTGTAGACTTGATTTGATAACTTTCAGTGTCCCTTGCTGGTTTCTGTCCCACAATCTTGTTGTGCTCCACAAGGTGTGTCCGCTCCCTCATGCTTGTGTACCCAAAATGCCGCCGCTTTGTGGTATTTTTCATCAGGGCACTATGGAATGACTCCAGATAACCAGAGTTTTACAGAAAGAAAAGGTTAAAAGAGAAGAGGGGTAGACTAAATTGATGACATGGTCTGGAAGGTACTCTGTGGTCCTCAGGCTACCTCTAACCACCTGTAACCCCATAACACAAACCATACAAACACTACTTAACATTTTTGACATGCGTTTTTCTGGATTTTTTTGTTGTTGTTCTGTCTCTCACTGTTCAAATAAACCTACCATTAAAATTATAGACTGATCATTTCTTTGTCAGTGGGCAAACGTACAAAATCAGCAGGGTATCAAATACTTTTTTCCCTCACTGTTGTAAAAAAAAAAAGTTCTAAGATTGCTGTGTGTTGTTCGTTCAAAGTACACACCGCCATTGTTCAAGTTTGTGGGCACGCCCCATCTACCGTTGGGTACAGTATCTGCATTCGCTATGAATGCCAGACTTTGTGGTTCACTATGAGCAGACGAATACACAGGAAGTAGAAACTTCCCGATTCTACCAGTGAAATGAAGATGTGCTAATTCTAGCTTGTGGTTTGGATAATTGTGATGTTTATGATATAAACGTAATGTTGTTAATATAGTAATATAGTAACTGCCGTGGCAGAGCCAGAGTGAAATTCCCCTTTAAGGGCCTTAGCTATTTAGCTAATGTCTATAAATGGACTTTAAACTTGAACCTCCCCCTAAACAACTTGACCCTCCCCCTAAACAACTTGACCCTCCCCTTAAACAACTTGACCCACCCCTTAAACAACCCAACCCTCCCCCTTAACAACTTGACCCTCCCCCTTAACAACTTGACCCTCCCCCTTAACAACTTCTAAAAGGAGGGCTAGAGACACCAGCAAGAGCTCTTAATTAGGCACCGGGTCCCATCTGTAGTCCTCCTCATCAATTATTACTCAGTCCCAGCCACGGACCGGTTAGCCCTCTCTTATTAAACATTCATCAACCTTTTAATGACTAATGACTTTAAGTGCCCTAATCGCTATGTAAATTTGAACGATTCGTCAGAGATAATCTAATTTGATAAAGCCAGGCGCTTATCTAAAAGATGAGATATCCTATACATAGTTCGTCCGAGGTGAAGGGTTGGGTTTGGAAAATTCTGGAAACTTTACCAAAATGC
This sequence comes from Salmo trutta, assembly GCF_901001165.1. NCBI lineage: Eukaryota > Metazoa > Chordata > Actinopteri > Salmoniformes > Salmonidae > Salmo > Salmo trutta. The sequence goes on from NW_021822651.1 coordinate 267,034, forward strand.
ACAGTTTTCCAGAAATATCGGTTGGAGAATTCCCTGATTTCCTGCTTATCTCAAACATTATAATCTCCCAACAATGAGTAGAATAGAGCTGGCTCCAGTAGATATGGATGGTCTGCGGTCTGGTTGAACGCTTTAGTTAGGCCAGAGGCCCAGTCTGACATTCACTGTAATACTGTTTATGGCAAAGGCATGGCAGCACAAAAAAAATTGAATATAAACTACATACAAATCTCAAAAGGACAACGGTCACTTTGAATACTTCAATGTCCGTAGTCCTCCGTGATTAATAAGGAACAACAGCTCACTCAAACTAGATTTCAAAGACTCCTGATGGACCCAGTTCTCTCTTGCTGGGGTCTCGGACCAGAATGTGTATCCTTTCCAAAGAGCAACAACAAACATCACAAAGTCAACAACACAAACACCAGATCGTTCAAAATCAGCATCCCAAGGCTTCTGACGAATGGGTCTTGATTCAGAATTAGTTCCCCTTTCCACATGCAACAACAACCATCACCTAGCAACACCAACACCGTGCTGTCCATCCAAAACACCAGATCATGCTGTTGCCATATCTCCCAGTGACAATAAATGGAACTGGATAGCACTCTGACTGTTAGTTAACAACAATGCCACATTGACCACATCAAACCATCAAATGGCAGCAGTGGGATTTCAACGTGGGCTCTCCTCTCCTATCCTGTCCTCTGTCTGTCGGTCTGTTATGGGCTGAGCAGAGAGAGCAGAGGGAGTCCCCTACTCTCCCTATATATTACTTTTGATCAGGGCCAATAGGGAATAGGGTGCTATTTGAGATGCAGGCTATGTCTCGAGGGGTACCTGCCTGTTTAGAATTTCTTACACGGTAGCATGAGAGAAGCTCCTGCCACCTCCACAATCCTACTATAGTCTCGCTACGCAACGCTCAGCCCTCGGGATCACAATTACCCCGCTTCCTGAATAAACATGTGTGTGATGGTGTGAGCTATGGGCACATGTCTCTGTCTGTGTGTGTGTGTGTGTGTGTCCTGTCAAAGCAGACACATTTCACACTTCACATGCTCACATGCTAGCTAGCATCCTATTCAGCTTCCCGTTCTCCAGCCTCATTTCAATAGCATCGCCGGCTGTTTTATTTCAATCACAATAACGGGGACAAGTTGGTCTCCTTTCTATACCACTGCCATGGTATTCAAGTGCATGTGTTGATGAAGAAGAGTTGACTTGGTTCAATATGTTGATGCACTGTGCAGTAGAATAATCTTGGTTTGATTTATTGAATGGAGCAAAAGACGACAAATCCTCATTGCTTGGAGAAGTCATTCTGAAGGACATTGCAAAATATACAAATTCACAGGTGCAGGTACACACACACACACACAGACACACACAGACACACACACACACACACACACACACACACACACACACACACACACACACACACACACAACACCACAACATAATCCATAATCAATACTGATCAAATGCTTGGTTCAAAGGGATTAGCATGCATCAGCAGTCCACTATGCCATTGCCACACAAAACCCTCTCCTTCACAGCAACAAAAGGCCTTGAGATCTGTGTATGTGTGTGTGTGAAAGATATCCCATGAAAAATGTCAAGGCATAACTAATGGATCTGTGCTTTTTATACTCTGCCGTAATTCTGATGAACTTTAATGTTTTGTCTGGTCAAAGCCCAGTCATGTCAATCTCATAGAGCTGCCCAATACTGTGTCCCATATGGCGCCCTACTCCCTATATTCCCCATGGGTCCTGGGCAAAAGTAGTGCACTATTTCAGACACATGGTGCCCGTTTTGGGATGCAGTCGAACTGTCTTTTCTACAGAACCATGACCACTAGTCTTATGAAGAGAAAATACATTCTGAATTCATCTAGCATCCTGAGACTGTGTTGTTTCCATGGGGTTGGCTCAGGATGGCTAGTCCTCTAACTGTCTCTCTCTCTATACCATTCATTTCCTCAGACCCTTCAATTACTTTTTACATTTTCTGTTAGCAGCATTTTGATATGGAACTGTTGTTTAGAAAAACTCTTCAAAAGAGATCATTGCTAATCCTCTTGTGAATATGCTTATGAAAGGAAATGTTCACAATGTTTTATCCTTGGCCCTTTTCCAAGAGTGGAAGAGGTTTCACTATTTTAGAAAGACAAGTTGTTAAAACTGCATCTGCGTAACTGATTTATCTCCCCAATCGATCTGACTTGACAATCAAGCACTAATTGGAGCACTCTCTCTCTCTCTCTCTCTCTCTCACACACACACACACACACACACACACACACACACACACACACACACACACACACACACACACACACACACACACACACACACACAACACCTAAGGGCGAATGCATTCTTCTATGTGGGAGCTGAGTGAAGCGATAACTCCTCAGTGATGATGGTTTGACAAAGACAAGCCCTGTACTGTGCAGGCGCGCTAATGACTTTCACAGCACTGTTCTTCTGTGAAAGAACCAGCGCGTATTGGGCTATATTAGAACCATATAGATGACGGGTAGAGATGCTGATGGGTAGAGATGTTTGCAGGGAGGAGAATGTTCAAGGTGTAATTGATCCCAGCTGCAGCGACGAGAACTCCTGGTGGGTTAATCACGTGTCCTCTGAGAAGCGCTTTAGTTTTCAGACGGCAGCAGGGGCGGTTCTGGGGGCAGGCCAGAACCGCCCCTTGTGGCCCCCCTAAATGTGGAGTATGAAATAATTTTTACATAACTAATTTTTGCTATCATTCTTTTTTTTACATCCGTTATTACGTGGAAAACGAATGATTATGAACATGGTCTTTTGCCTGCTAATGCCTGCAATGCAGTGAAGAAAACATATGAGAACAATAACGTCTAATGTAAATGGCCCCTCTAACAGTACAACTGGCCCCAGCTTGCCCCCCCCCCAGTTGAAATGGTCTAGAACCGCCACTGGAAGGCAGTGAGTCAGAGCACATTTACCAGTAAGTTATTTAGTAAGCCTAGTTAGTGTACTTGAACATCCATTCATGGTAAATGCTAAACAAGCGTTAGCCTATAGAAAATAGAACAATGTACGGTTTTTAATTTAAAGCGTCGTCATAGATAGAGCGCGCGTTTTCTGGCATCTAGTCTGGTGAAAACTTCTGAGAGATCAGCATCAGCTGTATCCGTTACTGTTGCCACCACAACAAGACAAGTCATCCGACCGCGGGCTGTCACTGTCTGCAAGAGCTCAGGTAGGCTGGGTTACTTTTTTTAAATTTACAGTCGATATCGCTATTATGTTGAGTAGCCTATGTGCTTTAACCGTTTATGATGTTTAGAGACCGCGTGGAGATGGACGAATACTCACGCGTAAATCATGGATTCAAAATGACCATATCCGAAACCGATTACAATTGAAATCATGCTGTGTTTTAAACTATGTGTGAACAAAAATATAATAGCCTACCTACGTTAGTGAATGCGTTATTACGCAGACTCTAACCTACCCATAGTGCATGTGTGTGTCAAACCACTCCAGTATAAACATCTCACCATGGAGCCAAAGGAGCCTTCACATCTCCCAACATGATGCGTTAGCGTTACACCATTAAATCATATAGATAGTGAGGTTACTACAGCACAATATCCAACCCTACTGAATAGTAGTAGTCGTAGGACCTCTATACGTTCATTGTATCAGTTATGGTTTATGGATTTAGTCTACCATGTGTAGCCTATATATATTATTATATATTTAGGATTTGATATTCTATACCAATTTGGTGAGACCGGCGGTGTGGTATGCAACGTCACATTCATGCGTTGTAACCTCTGTGGTCCGGTAGGTAGGACAAGTGGATTTGAACTCCTGCTTTGTGTCTGGTTGTCCAAACGTCTTGGTTGGTAACTGCCTGGACTGGTGTTGGTTTCTGGACTGGTGTTGGTTTCTGGACTGGTGCTGGTTTCTGGACTGGTGTTGGTTTCTGGACTGGTGCTTGTTTCTGGACTGGTGCTGGTTTCTGGACTGGTGTTGGTTTCTGGACTGGTGCTTGTTTCTGGACTGGTGCTGGTTGCTGGACTGGTGTTGGTTTCTGGACTGGTGCTGGTTTCTGGACTGGTGTTGGTTTCTGGACTGGTGCTGGTTGCTGGACTGGTGCTGGTTTCTGGACTGGTGCTGGTTTCTGGACTGATGTTGGTTTCTGGACTGGTGCTGGTTTCTGGACTGGTGTTGGTTTCTGGACTGATGTTGGTTTCTGGACTGGTGCTGGTTGCTGGACTGGTGCTGGTTTCTGGACTGGTGGTGGTTTCTGGACTGGCGCTGGTTGCTGGACTGGTGCTGGTTTCTGGGCTGGTGCTGGTTTCTGGACTGGTGGTGGTTTCTGGACTGGCGCTGGTTGCTGGACTGGTGCTGGTTTCTGGGCTGGTGTTGGTTTCTGGACTGGTGTTGGTTTCTGGACTGGTGCTGGTTTCTGGGCTGGTGTTGGTTTCTGGACTGGTGTTGGTTTCTGGACTGGTGCTGGTTGCTGGACTGGTGCTGGTTTCTGGGCTGGTGTTGGTTTCTGGACTGGTGTTGGTTTCTGGACTGGTGCTGCTCTAACTAAGGGTGACCTCCGTACTAACCTATTCTGTCTGGAACCACCCCTCTTGCATTACAAGTCATCTCATATGACAGTTTATGATTCTCAACTCCCAAAACGAACCCCCCCATGGAGGTCCATCCTCTGCATCTTATGGGGTGCATCCCAAATAGCACCCTATTCCTCAGTGGGCCCTGGTCAAAAGTAGTGCACTACATAGGGAATAGGAACTCTAACAGTTGCCAACTTGCCATCCTCCACTAGTGATGTGTTCATGTGGCATCAGTGGTTAATGAGACCGCTCTCTCTGGGAATACACTATGGAGGTAGACAGTAGATATCGCCATTAGCTGGGTGAATACAGCTGACACAGTCATTTATCAATTACCTACAGGGCTGCATCACATCCGGCCGTGATCGGGAGTCCAATGGGGCGGCGTCGTCTGGGTTTGGCCGGGGTAGGCCGTCATTGTAAATAAGAATGTGTTCTTAACTGACTTGCCTAGTTTAATAAAGGTTAAATAACAAAAATAAAAAAACGGGAGAGCTGTCATCTCTGTACCTCTGGCTGGCCTTCCCTGTGGCTCAGTTGGTAGAGCATGGTGTTTGCAACGCCAGCATGGTGTGTGCAACGCCAGGGTTGTGGGTTCAATTGCCATGGGGGGCCAATACAAAAAAATTAAATACATGAGATGTATGTGTTCACTACTGTAAGTCTCTCTGGATAAGAGCGTCTGCTAAATGACTAAAATGTAAAAATCTCAACAAACCATTCCTTGGCTGTTATGGGAATATTTACATTTTAGTCATTTAGCAGACGCTCTTATCCAGAGCAACTTACAGTAGTGAATACATACATTTCAATTCGTTTCACACATTTTTTTTTCTTTCTCCATACTGGCCCCCCATGGGAATCAAACCCACAACCCTGGCATTGCAAACACCATGCTCTACCAACTGAGCCACAGGGAAGCTGTGAATGTAGAGTCATTTGGTTCAGAATCATAGAGTCATTGGGGACAGAATCATAGAGTCATTGGGGACAGAATCATAGAGTCATTTGGGGACAGAATCATAGAGTCATTGGGGACAGAATCATAGAGTCATTTGGTTCAGAATCATAGAGTCATTGGGGACAGAATCATAGAGTCATTGGGGACAGAATCATAGAGTCATTTGGGACAGAATCATAGAGTCATTGGGGACAGAAGCATAGAGTCATTGGGGACAGAATCATAGAGTCATTTGGGGACACAATCATAGAGTCATTGGGGACAGAATCATAGAGTCATTTGGTTCAGAATCATAGAGTCATTGGGGACAGAATCATAGAGTCATTGGGGACAGAATCATAGAGTCATTTGGGACAGAATCATAGAGTCATTGGGGACAGAAGCATAGAGTCATTGGGGACAGAATCATAGAGTCATTTGGGGACAGAATCATAGAGTCATTGGGGACAGAATCATAGAGTCATTTGGGACAGAATCATAGAGTCATTGGGGACAGAAGCATAGAGTCATTGGGGACAGAATCATAGAGTCATTTGGGGACAGAATCATAGAGTCATTGGGGACAGAATCATAGAGTCATTGGGGACAGAATCATAGAGTCATTTGGGACAGAATCATAGAGTCATTGGGGACAGAAGCATAGAGTCATTGGGGACAGAATCATAGAGTCATTTGGGGACAGAATCATAGAGTCATTGGGGACAGAATCATAGAGTCATTTGGTTCAGAATCATAGAGTCATTGGGGACAGAATCATAGAGTCATTGGGGACAGAATCATAGAGTCATTTGGGACAGAATCATAGAGTCATTGGGGACAGAATCATAGAGTCATTAGGGACAGAATCATAGAGTCATTAGGGACAGAATCATAGAGTCATTTGGGATAGAATCATAGAGTCATTTGGGACAGAATCATAGAGTCATTGGGGACAGAATCATAGAGTCATTGGGGACAGAATCATAGAGTCATTGGGGACAGAATCATAGAGTCATTGGGGACAGAATCATAGAGTCATTGGGGACAGAACCATAGAGTCATTTGGGACAGAACCATAGAGACATTTGGGACAGAATCATAGACATTTGAAAATGTCCAGTGTATCAATCAATAGGGTACTGTGTGCTCCTTTTGGAAGACTTGTGTTGCGTCTATGTTTACGCTGGGTCATCATTTATAAGAGCAGGATAGACACACATCATATTTGGTTACAGATTCTGCACGCTTTGGAAAAGTTGAAATGTATCATGTTTCCAACCCTTGCCCAGACTAGCGTCTGTCAACAAATAGTTGTCACAGAGACAAATTGTGTTGTATCCTTGGATTGCCTAGGGAGGTCCTAGCTACTTAAATTTGAATGACAGTTGCTGCTCAGATGACTGTCTGTCTTTACGTGTCTGAAATGGCACCCTACGCTATCCTTGTCTGCACGTAAGAAGGCAAGGAGACTCAGTGTGTAAACAGCATATTATCTGTTATGTTGTTTCAGCTTTGCATGTCAATGTTTTGATGCTGGAAAACTTAATAAGAAGCTTCCTGTCAGAAATGACGTTTTTAACTACACCAATAAGCATGTGGTTCGAATCCAGGCTGTATCACATCCGGCCGTGATTGGGAGTCCCATAGGGTGGTGCACAATTGACCCAGGGTCGTCCGGGTTTGGCCGGTGTAGGCCGTCATTGTAAATAAGAATTTGTTCTTAACTGACTTGCCTAGTTAAATAAAGGTTAAATAAAAAATTATAATTTTTTTTTTCCTCCCTGTTTGTCAGTCTGTTTGTGTTGTCATGCCATCTCCTTCCCACTCATTGTCATTCCAAACATTTCTGAGACCAGGCTAGGATGTATCATAATGTGCTTCAAATGTTCTGTCCATTATTCGTGCTAAATTGTAAATGGACTTTTAAGCCTCTCCAAGCTATACTCTGTATATCTGTTGCATATGTTGTAGACTACAGTATATGTGCTGGCCTCAGGTTGACTACAGTATCCTCCAGGACGGTGTCCTCCAGGACGGTGTGGTGTCCTCCAGGACAGTGTCCTCCAGGACAGTGTTGTGTCCTCCAGGACAGTGTCCTCCAGGGTGGTGTCCAATCCCTTTCTCTACATTCTCTCCTCTTGGTGTCCTCTAAAATACATTTCAATTAGAAAAATACACTTCTGTTTGATACTGAGAGAGCAGATTCATGCCATTCCTACGAGTGACCTCAACTGCTGTGTTAACTGTATATCCAGAAAGACTGTGTTTGTGTGGTTTCTACCACATACTATTCTTCTCTCAGGGTTATTATAAGTGGCACAGGTAGTGGGGATAGAGTAGCTGCAGGGAAGGACACACCTGCAGTGAGCGCTAGGTAGGTGAGATGTGTCTGTACGTCACATCCACAATAACCAACAATGCCAAGAATCTGTGAGGAAATCATTATTGTGTCTCAAATGCCACCCTCTTCCCTATATAGTGCACTACATTTGACCAGAGTCAAAGGGATAGGGTGCGATTTGGGAAGCAACCAATGCAAGTTGGAAGCCATTATAATGTAATTTGCTATTCATCAGGGGTCTAATATTCAGTTAGCGGGTCCTCATCTCAAGCTGGGCTCAATGTGTTGCTGAGTGAGTATGCAGTATAACTATGCAGGCTGATTGATGAGCAGAGGAGCATACCCCAGTTTCCTTTATGCCGTTCAAGTGGAACAGAGAGAGAGAGAGCTAGAGAGTTAGAGAGAGAGCTGGAGAGAGTGAGATATTTTTGTAAATGTATTTAATGTTTTTTTAACTAGGCAAGTCAGAGAGAGAGGGAGAGAGAGAGGGAGAGGGAGAGAGAGAGCGAGAGGGAGAGAGAGAGAGAGGGAGGGAGAGAGAGGGAGAGAGGGAGGGAGGGAGCGAGGGAGAGGGAGAGAGGGAGAGAGAGAGGGAGAGAGAGAGAGGGGGGGAGAGAGAGAGAGATAATTCAAAGCATTGTGGAGTTTATTTCTTAATCTGTGGTACCAATGCTATAAATAATGTGTTATGATTCATTGTGATAGTGGGTCAGTCAGAGACCTCACAACCCCCACACAGAGGCGTCCTGCCAATAGGGGACACAGAGGCGTCCTGCCAATAGGGGGCGCAGAGGCGTCCTGCCAATAGGGGGCAGAGGTGTCCTGCCAATAGGGGGCGCAGAGGCGTCCTGCCAATAGGGGGCGCAGAGGCATCCTGCCAATAGGGGGCGCAGAGGTGTCAGAGGTGTCATGCCAATAGGGGGCAAAGAGGCGTCCTGCCGATAGGGGGCAGAGGTATCATGCCAATAGGGGGCAAAGAGGCGTCATGCCAATAGGGGACACAAGGGCATGTTCCCCTTCAGAATAGTCCTGTTAATAAAAAATATTATGATATATTTGTTTTCCCTCTGTAATACTACTATCCACTTAGCAATGTTATGTAGTTGTCCTTAGCTAGCCCAGATAGGTTCCCAGTCTCGCAACCTCATAAATAGCTACCCATAAGCCATTCCAGGCTGTCAATCAAGTTAGAGTAGCTACTGTAGCTTGTCTAACTATCTTAGCTGGCATGCCTGCTGGTAAGGTTGGTAGATTTTACAAAAGTACAGAATAAGATTCACATTCCTTTCAATCTTTTACCCAGATTTTATCAGAGATGAAGATAGGTATATTTTGTTTATAAAAAGAAGAAAAAAGAAACACCAGTCAGGAGGACAGCTCAAATATATATATTTTTCATATTGAATTACGCTTATGATTATGGCTCTAGATTGCAGGCATCTGAAAAATGCTAAATTCTCCAGCGTACAGATGAGGGGCCTAGCCCCTTTCCAGATTTGGGATGGGGGTTTAAAATACTTTCACTATTCTAATAGTATCTTATTCTAAATACATGTTTGTTGTTTTTTTACGTTTGTTTTTAATCTTAGCATTTCTGCGTGTGGGATAGGCCACCGCTCTATTGCTACAGCTGTGGAGGTTATATGGGGCAGTGTGTGTTGCGACCACAGGGAGGGAGAGAGAGACGCAAAGGCAACTCGACTACAGCCAAGACTAGCTAACTTGTAGCAGCCACAATGTTATTTATCATCCCGTATAACGTTAACAGTGCCTGTCTTGACTGGCGTAGTCTAGAGTGGCTAGTTAGTTTGCTGGTTAAGCTAGCCAGCTATAGCTAACTAAACTAATTGAGGCTACATGCTGTGCTTTTTCCCCAACCCCATGGGGCGCATGTGGACATCATGAAAAGTTTAAATAAATTAACAATATCACATGGATATTTTAATTTAGAAAAAGCCTTTTCAGTGTTACAATCTGTGTTAAATGGGCCTACAATTTGAATACTCTCAAAAATGTATACTCACATGAATATTTGAAGTGTATACTCACTTGCAAGTATTCTAGTTCAAGTGCGACTGAGTGACTGACGAGTGGAAAACGGCTAATGTTATTTGGACAGACTAAGGGTGTTATGGCTGACTCAAAACCCATTCAGATTAAGTAAGTTGTAAATAGCTTGAGCAAGTCAGTTATCCCCCAACAATAACTGTTCTCTGGGCACCTGAAGACTTGTATGTCGATTAAGGCAGCCACCCCTCATCTCTCTGATTCAGAGGGGTTGGGTTAAATGCAGAAGACATTCAGTTGATTAGGTAGCCACTTTCCCTTTTACCTTTTTTTACTCGACTACAGACTGAAGTTAAAGGAGAACATAAAAGCCTAACACGTAGTTAGTGTTCTGTAAACGTCACCTTTTTTTATACATGAGTGGAGGTCCACGTGAATACATAGGACTGTGGAGGACACACCAAGCGATACACCAGCGACATTGACTTGTAGGCTGTGGGTAGGCAATACGAGATTGATGGGGAAATTAGATGATGGAATTTTGAAAAACCTTGAATGAAAGGAACAGCATTCCAAAATATGCTACGCATAACTGCCAACTCCAAGACATTAGGAAGGTTTCCATCCTATTTGAGACATATTTTCATGCGAATATCAAAAATCTGCATAAAACAATAAGCACATTTTCCCACCGGAAATGTTTCTAAGAAAAAATACTTTTTGCGGTTAAAAGGCTGTGCATTATGACTTTAGTAAAAAAAAAAAATTTTGATGTAAAATTCCCGAATGAAAAAATCCAAGGTAAATGGGTTGCCATCGCATTTTCAATTCTACTGATGGTTTTGTGACAAACTGTTGCATTATATAGCAAAATCTGCCCACTCTGGTCTTGGTACATGTGCTCTAGCCAACAGCTCGCACATACAATAGGCTATCTACATTATGAGATTATTATGGATAAGAGCGATATTCTTTTGTATTTCTCAAACTGCAGCCAAGCAATGATCATCATGTCACCAGAATATGACCCTGGATATTTATTGGAAAGGAGCATCAAGCTCATCACCGTGCACTTTCACCACCCTGTGAAGTTCATCATCATTTCTTTAATCTGTAGCCTAATAAACTGCATGATTTCTTGAGTCGTAATGGGAGGACCACACACCATATCATCGTGTGGCTCCAAGTTTACTTCCATATGATGGTTATTATATCAATATTTGTGCATAAAGAAGTTTCCACCACCATTTCTTGCATAATTAATTTTAACGACACAAACAGATCGCACCATGACGAAATAACAAATTTGCCTGTAGGCATTTATGAAATTGTACTGACATTTCTTGCTGTCTTGTTTCAGCCCGGTGGTGACTTTTTTCAGGCATCAAGTAATTCATTCACATGAAATGGTTGGCTGGAAACGTGGCTAGCAGGGGTGCGTGCTAATAGCGTTTCAATCGGTGACGTCACTCGCTCTGCAATGGGCCGCGGCTTTTGTGGAGCGATTCGTAATGATGCTTTGTGTGAGGCAGTTGTTGATGTGTGCATAGGGAGAGGGAAGGAAGAAAAACTGTTACATAAATGTAGTGGTGGAAAGAGAACCACACACTGGGATCACAGTGTGATCATCATCATTCAGAATGACGTGTCAAGTCTCTATCTAGCTATAGTTTATATCTGACATCATATGTTATATTATATCAGACATTATCCTATATACACTCTATATACAAAAGTATGTGGACACCCCTTCAAATTAGTTTATTCGGTTATTTAAGCCATACCCATTGCTGACAGGTGTATAAAATCGAGCACACAGCCATGCAATCTCTATAGACAAACATTGGCAGTAGAATGGCCTTACTGAAGAGCTCAGTGACTTTCAATGTGGCACCATCATCGATGCCACCTATTCAAGAAGTCAGTTCATCAAATGTATGCCCTGCTAGAGCTTCCCCGGTCAACTCTAAGTGCTGTTATTGTGAAATGGAAACGTCTAGGAGCAACAACGGCTCTGCCGCGAAGTGGTAGGCCACACAAGCTCACAGAACGGGATCGCCGAGTGCTGAAGCGCGTAGAGTGTAAAAATCGTCTGTCCTTAGTTACAACACTTACTACCGAGTTTCAAACTGCCTCTGGGAGCAATGTCAGCACAAGAACTGATAGTCGGGAGCTCCATGAAATTAGTTTCCATGGCCGAGCAGCTGCACACAAGCCTAAGTTTACCATGTGCAATGCCAAGCGTTGGCTGGGGTGGTGTAAAGCTCGCTGCCATTGGACTCTGGAGCAGTGGAAACGCGTTTTCTGGAGTGATACATCATGCTTCACCATCTGGCAGGCCGACAGACAAATCTGGTTTTGCCAGGAGAACGCTACCTGCCGAATGCAAAGTGCCAACTGTAAAGTTTGGTGGAGGAGGAATAATGGTCTGGGGCTGTTTTTCATGGTTTGGGCGAGGCCCCTTAGTTCCAGTAAAGGGAAGTCTTTACGCTACAGCATAGAATGACATTCTAGACGATTCTGTGCTTCCAAATTTGTGGCAACAGTTTGGGGAAGGCCCTTTCCTGTTTCAGCATAACAAAGAGAGGTCTATACAAATAGGGTTTGTCGAGATTGGTGTGGAAGAACTGAGCCTGCACAGAGCCCTGACCTCAACCCCATCGAACACCTTTGTGATGAATTGGAACGCTGACCTACGAGCCAGGCCTAATTGCCCAACATCATTGCCCGACCTCGCTAATGCTCTTGTGGCTGAATGGAAGCAAGTCCCCCAGCAGCAATGTTCCAACATCTAGTGAAAAGCCTTCCCAGAAGAGTGGAGTCTGTTATAGGTAGCAAAGGGGTACCAACTCCATATTAATGCCCATGATTTTGGAATGAGATGTTCGACGAGCATGTGTCCACATACTTTTGGTCAGGTAGTGTAGTGTTGCACGGTATACTAGTACCACGGTAATATCACAGTACCAAAATACCAACATTTTTGAATACCGTAGTATCGTTTCATATGATAATACCATTTTTTTCAGCCCTACCGATCAAAAGTGCCTGTTATAAAATGTTGATGAAGTCAGTTTGGTTTAAAAATTCAGCTGAATTTAGGCAACAGCCACTAGTGTCTTGTCTGCCCGTGTTCAATAATATCCAGTCCACTTTCATGTGCATATTACATGTTGTAGCTGTAATCAGCCAGGAGCATCCCCTATCAACCCTCACTGCCTTGCTTCTCTCAGCATCCCCTATCAACCCTCACTTCCTTGCTTCTCTCAGCATCCCCTATCAACCCTCACTCCCTTGCTTCTCTCAGCATCCCCTATCAACCCTCACTCCCTTTCATTTTCTCAGCGTCCCCTATCAGCCCTCACTCCCTTGCTTCTCTCAGCGTCCCCTATCAGCCCTCACTCCCTTGCTTCTCTCAGCGTCCCCTATCAGCCCTCACTCCCTTGCTTCTCTCAGCATCCCCTATCAGCCCTCACTCACCTGCTTCTCTCAGCATCCCCTATCAGCCCTCACTGACCTGCTTCTCTCAGCATCCCCTATCAGCCCTCACTCTCCTGCTTCTCTCAGCATCCCTTATCAGCCCTCACTCACCTGCTTCTCTCAGCGTCCCCTATCAGCCCTCACTGTATTGTGTTTGTATTGTGTTTGTATTGTATTGTGTTTGTATTGTATTGTGTTTGTTTGTATTGTGTTTGTATTGTGTTTGTATTGTATTGTGTTTGTATTGTATTGTGTTTGTATTGTGTTTGTATTGTATTGTGTTTGTTTGTATTGTGTTTGTATTGTGTTTGTATTGTATTGTGTTTGTATTGTATTGTGTTTGTTTGTATTGTATTGTGTTTCTATTGTATTGTGTTTGTATTGTGTTTGTATTGTATTGTTTTTGTATTGTGTTTGTATTGTATTGTGTTTGTTAGTATTTTATTGTGTTTGTATTGTATTGTATTGTATTGTATTGTGTTTGTATTGTGTTTGTATTGTATTGTGTTTGTTTGTATTGTGTTTGTATTGTGTTTGTGTCTTATTGTGTTTGTATTGTATTGTGTTTGTATTGTTTTTGTATTGTGTTTGTATTGTATTGTGTTTGTTTGTATTGTGTTTGTATTGTGTTTGTATTGTATTGTGTTTGTATTGTATTGTGTTTGTATTGTGTTTGTATTGTATTGTTTTTGTATTGTGTTTGTATTGTATTGTGTTTGTTTGTATTGTATTGTGTTTGTATTGTATTGTATTGTGTTTGTATTGTGTTTGTATTGTATTGTGTTTGTTTGTATTGTGTTTGTATTGTGTTTGTGTCTTATTGTGTTTGTATTGTATTGTGTTTGTTTGTATTGTATTGTGTTTGTATTGTTTTTGTATTGTGTTTGTATTGTATTGTGTTTGTTTGTTTGTATTGTATTGTGTTTGTATCCACAGCTTTCCCTGTGGCTCAGTTGGTAGAGCATGGTGTTTGCAGCGCCAGCATGGTGTGTGCAACGCCAGGGTTGTGGGTTTGATTCCCACGGGGGCCAGTACAACAAAAATGCATGAAATGAAATGTATGCATTCACTACTGTAAGTTGCTCTGGATAAGAGGGACTTACAGCCAGAAGAGCGTCTGCTCTTCTGGCTGTCCCGGGTGGAGGTTATAACAGAACATGGCCAAGATGTTAAAATGTTCATAGATGACCAGCAGGGTCAAATAATAATAATAATAATCACAGTGGTTGTAGAGGGTGCAACAGGTCAGCACCTCAGGAGTAAATGTCAGTTGGCTTTTCATAGCCAATCATTCAGAGTTAGAGACAGCAGGTGCGGTAGAGAGAGAGTCAAAAACAGCAGGTCTGGGACAAGGTAGCACGTCCAGTAAACAGGTCAGGGTTCCATAGCCGCAGGCAGAACAGTTGAAACTGGAGCAGCAGCAGGTGGACTGGAGACAGCAAGGAGTCATTAGACCAGGTAGTCCTGAGGCATGGTCCTAGGGCTCAGATCCTCTGAGAGAACAGAGGAAAGAGAGAAAGAGAGAGTTAGAGGGAGCATAGTTAAATTCACACAGGACACCGGATAAGACAGGATAAATACTCCAGATATAACAGACTGACTCTAGCCCCCCGACACATAAACTATTGCAGCATAAATACTGGAGGCTGTGTGTTGTGTTTGTATTGTGTGTGAACCCCAGAAAGAGTATAGCTGTTGCTTCATCGACAGTGAATACTAGGGATCCAACTACACTGAACTAAGATATAAACACAACATGTAAAGTGTTGGTCCCATGTTTCATGAGCTGAAATAAAAGAACCCAGAAATGTTCCATACAAATTTGTTTACATCCCTGTTACTGAGAATTTCTCATTTGCCAAGATAATCCATCCACCTGACAGGTGTAGCATATCAAGAAGCTGATTTAACAGCATGATCATTACACAGGTGCACCTTGTGCTGGGGACAATAAAAGGCCTCTCTAAAAATGTTTTGTCACACGATACCACCACAGATGTCTCAAGTTTTATATCTTGATTGTGTGTGTAGGAAAGGGAGGTGGTGGGATGGTAGAGAAGGCACACATATGCAAGCAAAATTGAAATGATGATGATACTGAAAATTACCCAAAGATTACATAAATTAGTGCTGGGTCAATCCCCCCAACCCAATGGGCTAGGTTTATGTCACAATCCAAGACACAGGGTTGTTTTAACCCAGCAATATAGTCTGGAGGGATCTTTGTGTGGAACAAAATGTCACATCACACACAGCTATGAATGACTCATGTCATGGGTAGTGATTCTATAGCGTGACTGGAGACATTTCTAACTGGGGAGTTGGCTGGGTATTACCCTTGACCTCACGATACGATACAGTATGTATTGGGATTCTCACGATTTTAAATGTATTGTGATTCAATACTGTGATTTTATTGCGATTCGATGTTCCAAACATATTTTTGCCCACCATATGTCTGCTGCAGAGAGACGAGTGAGAGCCATGAGAAAACGAGTTTTGATCAGTCGTGGAAATATAAGTGCTGAAAACCAATTGGCTCCGTATTTAAGAAGATGGAGAACAAGCTATGACGTAAAAAAATACTGTAGTTTTGGTGCAAGTTCAGCCAATTAGCGCACAAAATAATATTGTGTCAAAACAATACGATAAGATATATCGTCAAAAATAATATTCTGATATGTAACTATAGATTTTCCCCCCCTCCCCCATCACTAGTTACATATGGTTTTGTAACTTGGTGGCTTGCTTGGTATGGAGAGACCAGTGTGTCCCCAGTGCTCACATAAGAACTCTATAAAGCTTCAGTGTTTGATCATGTGCAGCCTATTCCGTTGTGCTACTGTACTAAATACCTGAATGTCAGTCTGCGTGCACATTATTTATGTCTTCTCCCTTCTCTTCCTGACTGATAGGATGTTAATTATGTTGATGGAGGGCTACAGTTTTGCTTGCGTCCCAAATATCATCCTATTCCCTATATAGTGCCATATGGGTCCTGGTTAACAGTAGTGCACTATACAAAGAATAGGGCGCCATTTGGGATGCACTCTTAGTCATAAAAAGCATATGGGTATGAAAAAAAAGGTCATCACTCTCATTTATGGATGGTTCCATGTCATAACAACATCCCAGCTAATTGCTTCTTCTCATTTTGAGCAGCACTGGTACAAATCCAGCCATTGTAAGGGGCTTGTTAAGAGTCAAATAATTAATTACACTCTATCTCAGTCTCTCGCTCTCTCTTTCTCTCTCTTTCTCTCTCTCTCTTTCTGTCTCTCTCTCTCCATCTCTTCTTTCCTACCCCCCCCCCCACCCTGTGACTCATCACCAGCATTTAATCAGCATGTTAAATGCATGCCTGAAAATGGCTGATTAGGTTTTGTGTGAAAATTGAAAAGTAACTCCAGCACAGTGGTGATCTTGATGCTCAACAAATGTACTTTATATTGTGACTGATATAGATATTATACATCTACAGTGCCTTAAGGAAGTGGATTAAATAGATTTTTGACAAAGTGAAAACCTGTTTTTTGACATTTTTGCAAATTTATTGAAAATGAAATACATAAATATCTCATTTACATAAGTATTCACACCCCTGAGCCAATACTTTAGAATCACCTTACAGCTGCTTGTCTTTCTGGGTAAGTCTCTAAGAGCTTTGCACACCTGAATTGCACATTATTCAAGTTGGTTAACCTCTTTTTATTTTTTATTTATTTTTATTTCACCTTTATTTAACCAGGTAGGCAAGTTGAGAACAAGTTCTCATTTACAATTGCGACCTGGCCAAGATAAAGCAAAGCAGTTCGACAACATACAAAAACACAGAGTTACACATGGAGTAAAACAACATACAATCAATGATGCAGTAGAAAAAAATAAGACTATATACAATGTGAGCAAATGATGTGAGATAATGGAGGTAAAGGCAAAAAATGCCATGGTGGCAAAGTAAATAAAGTATGGCAAGAAAAAAAAACACTGTAATGGTAGATTTGTAGTTTGAAGAAAGTTAAAGTTAAAATATAAATATAAATAATATGGTGCAAAGGAGCAAAATAAATAAATACAGTAGGGGAAAAGGTAGTAGTTTGGGCTCAATTAAAGATGGGCTATGTACAGGTGCAGAGATCTGTGAGCTGCTCTGACAGCTGGTGCTTAAAGCTAGTGAGGGAGATAAGTGTTTCCAGTTTTAGAGATTTTTGTAGTTCGTTCCAATCATTGGCAGCTGAGAACTGGAAGGAGAGACGACCAAAGGAGGAGTTGGCTTTAGGGGTGACCAGAGAGATATACCTGCTGGAGCGCGTGCTACAGGTGGGTGCTGCTATGGTGACCAGTGAGCGGAGATAAGGGGGGACTTTACCTAGCAGGGTCTTGTAGATGACCTGGAGCCAATGTGTTTGGCGACGATGATGAAGTGAAGGCCAGCCAACGAGAGCATACAGGTCGCAGTGGTGGGTTGTATATGGGGCTTTGGTGACAAAACGGATGGCACTGTGATAGACTGCATCCAGCTTGTTGAGTAGGGTATTGGAGGCTATTTTGTAAATGACATCGCCGAAGTCGAGGATTGGTAGGATGGTCAGTTTTACGAGGGTATGTTTGGCAGCATGAGTGAAGGATGCTTTGTTGCGAAATAGGAAGCCAATTCTAGATTTCACTTTGGATTGGAGATGATTGATGTGAGTCTGGAAGGAGAGTTTACAGTCTAACCAGACACCTAGGTATTTGTAGTTGTCCACAAATTCTAAGTTAGAACCGTCCAGAGAAGTGATGCTGGATGGGCGGGCAGGTGGAGGCAGCGATCGGTTGAAGAGCATACATTTAGTTTTACTTGTGTTTAGGAGCAGTTGGAGACCACGGAAGGAGAGTTGAATGGCATTGAAGCTCGTCTGGAGGGTTGTTAACACAGTGTCCAAAGAAGGGCCAGAAGTATACAGAATGGTGTCGTCTGCGTAGAGGTGGATCAGAGATTCACCAGCAGCAAGAGCGACATCATTTATGTATACAGAGAAAAGAGTTGGCCCAAGAATTGAACCCTGTGGTACCCCCATAGAGACTGCCAGAGGTCCAGACAGTAGGCCCTCCGATTTGACACACTGAACTCTGTCAGAGAAGTAGTTGGTGAACCAGGCGACGCAATCGTTTGAGAAACCAAGGCTACTAAGTCTGCCGATGAGGATGTGGTGCCCCCGTGGCCCTCTACGGGCCACGGGGGCAGTATTGAGAATTTTGAAAAAAATATGTGCCCATTTTTAACTGCCTCCTACACCAACTCAGAAGCTAGGATATGCATATTATTAACACATTCGGATAGAAAACACTCTGAATTTTCTAAAACAGTTTGAATGGTGTCTGTAAGTATAACAAAACTCATATTGCAGGCAAAAACCTGTGAAAAATAGATTTAAAAAAATGAGAATTTTGTGACTGTACTATTTAGTGTCATTGTTTTAAAGATACCACAGTGAGAAAGGATTCAGTTCGCAACTCCTAAGGCTTCCACTAGATGTCAACGATCTTTAGAAAGTTGTTTGAAGCATCTGTGATGAATACAGACCGAATTAGAATGCTTACAAGTTGACACGTCATCACTTCATTTTTTGCGCCTGCGCATGAATCTGAGAAGAGTGTCTTTGTCATAATCGTTTATTCTAGACACTTGATAGGTTGTGTGAAAATATTACTGATGTTTACTGATGTTTCACGTTAAAAATGGACCAAAAGATTAATGCTAAACAACGTTTGACATGTTTGAACAAACATAAATAGATTATTTACTAGGTTTTTTTTAGCTTTTCGGCGTGACTTTACACTGCCCACCTCATTTTGTGGGAGCCTACTGAACGCTAACTATTTGGACATAAATTATGAACTTTATCAAAAGAAACCACATTTGTTCTGGACCTGGGATCGCTGGCAGCGCCTTCTGATGGAGATAATCAAAGGTAAGGGGATATTTAGAATGTTATTATCGATATTAGATGATGCTAATGCTAACGGTATAGCTTAGCTTAGCTTATAGCTTAGCTTATGTTGTTAGCATAGTACCCAGTTTATAGCAAAATGTGATTTCCCAGTAAAGTTATTTTGAGATCTGGCCATTCGGTAGCAATTACGAGATGATAATATATTATTCTTTGAATGACAATATTATAATTTACCAATGTTTTCGAATAGTAATTCCGTGATTTGTAATGCTGGATTCACTGGGAGCATTCGAGCCGAAAAAAATTCTGAATTTCACCGTGACTGTAAATGCTGTTTTTGGATATAAATATGAACTTGATGGAACTAAAAATGCATGTATTGTCTAACATAATGTCCTATGAGTGTCATCTGATGCAGATTGTCAAAGGTAAGTGCATAATTCTAGCTAGTTTTCTGTCTGTTGATGCCCTTCTTTGAATTGGCTAAACATTACACGCAACTATTGTCAATGTACTCTCCTCACATAACCTAACTTTATGCATTCTCCGTAAAGCCTCTGAAAATCGGACAGCGTGGTTAGATTTAGGAGATATATCTTTCAAATGGAGGAAAATAGTTGATTATTTGATTATTTGAAATGATTACTCTTGCAGTTTTGAATTCCCCGCCATGGTCACATGACAATGAATCCCAATACCGGGATAAGATCCTGCCCCCTGGCCTCAACAGGTTTTAACAGGCATTTTCAAGTCTTGCCATGGATTTGGTGGCGGACTATTTTAGGCCGATATTGAACATCATTAAATGTTAAAATTTGATGACAACATTTCCCAGAGACAGCCATGTATGTATACATTTTAAAATCAAACAATGAATGTGACTTTTTTTTTACCAATCTATAATGGTAGGTTGGCCAGTAGGTTGCCTGGCAGGTAGGAGCGTTGGGAAAGTAACTGGAAGGTTGCTGGATCGAATCCCTAAGCTGACAAGGTAAAAATCTGTCGTTCTGCCTCTGAGCAAAGGCAGTTAACCCACTGTTCCCTGGGCGCCGTGGATGTTGATTAAGGCAGCCCCCCCACACCTCTCTAATTCAGAGGGGTTGGGTTAAATGAGGAAGACACATTTCAGTTGAATGCTATCAGGTATACAACTGACTAGGTATCCCCCTTTCCCCTCTAATAATGTTATTTGAATGGTAGATCTCTTGATAAACTGTGTAAAATTAAGAAAGTATTGGCCTACTCACAATACAGGTGAATGCATAATCCAATAGGAGTGTGCATGCATTTGTGCTACAGATGACAAACAGCTGTTTGTCTTTGTCACTCCCTGACCTAAGAGATCCTTTTTATGTCTCTATTTAGGTTTGATCAGGGTGTGATTTGGGTGGGCATTCTATGTCTGTATTTCTATGTTGGGGATTGCTTTGTTTTGGACGGGTATGGCTCCCAATCAGGAACAGCTGTACATCGTTGTTGCTGATTGGGAGTCATACTTAGGCAGCCTGTTTTTCCTTTTGGTTTTGTGGGTAGATGTTTTCCGTTTAGCTTCTGTGCCTTATGGAACTGTGTAGTCGTTGTTTGGTTTATTTTTGTAAGTGTTCACTTTTCTTCAAATTAAAAAGATGAGCATTCATATTCCCGCTGCATTTTGGTCCTGTGTTCCCGACGACCATTACAGATCTACCCACCAAAAACGGACCAAGCAGCGTGGAGGGGAACAGCACCAGGAGTGGAGGAAGCAGCGTGCTCGGGAGGTGATGGCATCCTGGTCGCTGGAGGAATTGGAGGGAAGAATAGACTGGACTTGGGAACAGCTATTTGACCATTGCAACAACCTGCCGGGGAAGCAGATGGAGGTGAAGAGGCAGCCCCAAAAATTATTTTGGGTGGGGGCACACGGGGAGATTGCCGGAGTCAGGCGTTAGACCTGAGCCAACTCCCCGTGCTTACCGGAAGCAGCGTGGTACTGGTCAGGCACCGTGTTATGCGATAGAGCGCACGGTGTCTCCAGTGCGCGCTCATAGCCCGGTGCGCTACATCCCAGCCCCCCGCAAGTGCCATGCTAGAGTGGGCATCGAGCCAGGACGGGTTGTGCAGGCCGTGCGCTCTAGACCTCCAGTGCGTCTGCAGGACCCGGTCTATCCTGTGCCTGCACCCAGAACCAGGCCTCCTTCATGTCTTCCCAGCCTGGTGAGTCCTGTGCCTACGCCCAGAGCCAGGCCTCCTGCATGTCTCCCCAGCCGGGGGAATCCTGTGTCTGCGCCCAGAACCAGGCCTCCTGCATGTCTTCCCAGCCTGGTGAGTCCTGTGCCTGCGCCCAGAGCCAGGCCTCCTGCATGTCTCCCCAGCCTGGTGAGTCCTGTACGTACGCCCAGAGCCAGGCCTCCTGCATGTCTCCCCAGCCGGGGGAATCCTGTGCCTGCGCCCAGAACCAGGCCTCCTGCATGTCTTCCCAGCCTGGTGAGTCCTGTGCCTACGCCCAGAGCCAGTCCAGAGCCGCCCGCCAGTCCTGCGCCGCCAGAGCCGCCCGCCAGTCGGGCGCCGCCAGAGTCGCCCTCCAGTCCGGGGCCCGCTGCGAGGGTCCCCAGTCCGTGGTCGGCGGCAGGAGATCACGCTCTAGGGAAGCCAGTGAAGTGGGGTGAGCCAGTGGTGGAGCGGGGTCTGCGTCCCACTCCAGAGCCTCCACCGCAGAGAAATGCCCACCCAGACCCTCCCCTATAGGTTCAGGTTTTGCGGCCGGAGTCCGCACCTTTGGGCGGGGTACTGTCACGCCCTGACCTGAGAGAGCCTTTTTATGTCTCTATTTAGGTTTGGTCAGGGTGTGATTTGGATGGGCATTCTATGTCTGTATTTCTATGTTGGGGATTGCTTTGTTTTGGACGGGTATGGCTCCCAATCAGGAACAGCTGTACATCGTTGTTGCTGATTGGGAGTCATACTTAGGCAGCATGTTTTTCCTTTGGGTTTTGTGGGTAGATGTTTTCTGTTTAGTGTGTGTTAGGATACCTGACAGGACTGTTTGGCTGTCTATTTTTTTCTTTGTGAAGTGCCTTTTTCATCTAAAATAAAAGATGAACAAATTCCATGCTGCACCTTGGTCTACTACTTCAGACAGCCATTACAGTCTCCGTTTGTGACTGATATTAGCCTGCTGATCAACAACATTTGCAAAGAATTATCTTTTAAATAAAAAAACATTTTAATGTAACTTTTTATTTAACTAGGCATGTGAATTCAGAACAAAATCACTCCAGCATGTCACGCCTGTACGGAATGACATCATATATAGACACTGCTATTAGTTTGACAATATAAAATAACACCTATTCAATGACAACTTATCAAACGTAACGTTATGATTTGTGATCACAGATGATTATGAAACTATCGTTTTTTTTGTTTTGTTTTTTTTGCTGTAAAGCTGCATTTCCAAACAACTCAGCTTCCCAGGACGAAATTTAAGAAACAACCCAATTGGCTAGTTCAGCAATCTGTCAAGAAATGGGCGGGTTGTAACCAACGTTCCCTCTAAGTTACGTGCGCAGATCCCCCTCGGACTGCCGTGCATAAGAAATATCACCTGTGCACATGTGTTCATATCCTTTGCTAGTTAGTGAGTTATTAGCCCAGTTATAGATCATTTCTAGTCAACATTGGTGGAGTGGTTGTTTCCTAAAAGAGCACAAAACATATGCATTTCTAGACATCTTCGAAAAGCCAGTCAGGTAGAGATTTTTTAATGTCTTAAAGGGACAGTGTTATAATTTGAGACAGGCTTGAATAAGCTTAGTAGTGAATAGACAGAGGTAAGCATGTGTCTTTCTCTCTAATAATGGTATGAGAATAATAATGAATTGTATTTTGTAAAGTGGTTTCTTTCATCAAACAACACAACATTTCCAGTCACCTCCTTGTCTGAAGGACAAGTGAATAAATAGGTTAATGTCAAGCCCTGGATGTTTTTTTCAGAAGTCTCATGGAATGTAGGCCAACATTGAACACCACACATTGGCTGCTATTGTAGTCTGAATGCATTGGCAAAAATCTGATATCAACTTTGGAGGGGACAATTACATGAAATTTTCTCAAGAGCAATTCCTGAGGGGGACACCAAAAGTAGTGCTGTAAAACACAGCCTACATTGTAACATGGTAAATGTATATTGAGGAACCAAAGAAATAAGGTGTTTGCCGTACTCCTAACTACCGGTACCCAAAACTACACAACTAATCACAACAGCAATACCATTGCCTTTAACAAATCTTAGTTCAG